>NW_015554072.1:111672-112169 GCF_001515605.1 Sinocyclocheilus anshuiensis
TATGTTTACATGGACATCAGTAATCTAATTATTTACCTTATTCTGAATAAGACAATATTACGATTAAGGTGTTTACAAAGAGTTGCTTTTAGAATATCCCTTTCATGTTCCCGTTTTACATTTATAGTACATAGATCAATTAATGGCACACGTCATTACGTCACCACGCGACGCCATCCAACATCCCCTCCAGAATTTCACGTATAAACATGTAGTTCGTCTTCGTTATGATGCCGTATACAGTTTTGGTTGTTTCATTTTTAATTTACTGAAAGCTTCAAGTGCAGTTAATTATTTGTCATGCTATACGTGCAAACAGACGACGGCATTGTTGAAGCCATTCTTTTGTTTGCCGTCAAACGGTTGAACACTGCCGTGTGTGTATCCTGTCGCAAAATGCGGCGAAAAGTCACACAACGGTAATAATGTGATTAGGGGTGTCCAAACTCGGTCCTGGAGGGCCGGTGTCCTGAAGAGTTTAGCTCCAACCCCAATTA
>NW_015554072.1:113245-131185 GCF_001515605.1 Sinocyclocheilus anshuiensis
TCGCCTCATCCATTTTTCCTTCTATCCTGACAAGTGCTCCAGTCCCTGCTGCAGAGAAACACCCTCATAACAGGATATGACCACCTCCATGCTTTACTGGAGGAATGCTGTTATTTGGATGGAGAGCTGTATTGGATTTCCGTCAGACATATCGTTTGGTATTGAGGCCAAATAATTCAGTTTTAGTCTCATCTGCCTCAGAATCTTCAAGGTGCGTTTTGGCAAAGCTCAGTCGTGACTGCATGTGGCCTTTCTTGAGGAGTAGATTTTTTCTTGCAACCCTCCCATACAAGCCGCATTTGTGGAGAGTTTGTGATATCGTTGTCACATGCACACACAATGACCACTCTTTGTCATAAATTCCTACAACTGCTTCAGTGTTGCTGTAGGCCTCTTGGTAGCCTCTCTTTTTTTGTATCCATCTCCTGACTTGTGACTGTCCACAACTTTATCCCGGAGATCTTTTGACAGTGCTTTGCCACCCATAGTTGATTGTTTGCTTCAGTCGCACTGCCAAGGCCTGAAATGCTCCTGGAAAGCTCTTTTCTTGCTGAGCTGATCAAAATAAGCACAGCTGATCCCAGTTAAAAGTCTAATGGCTTTGTGTGCCATTGAGAAGGTGATTAGCTACACCTGATTGAGTTTACAAGTCATTTTTAGGAGGGACTGCAACCAGAGGTTTTGAAAATCTTCACCCTGGCAGGAGTTTTCAAAAATGTTCGGTTTCAGTGACCTGGTGCTGCGTTTGCATGTGGACGAACGGCCAAACCACGTAGAAAAAGCTGCGGTTTTAAAAATAACCACGTTCGTGTGGACAGGGTCTCAGTGATTCTGTTTTTTGTTTGTTTTTTCTGACATGTTGGTGTTATATCTTTCAGTTGCACTGAGTAAATACAGCCAGATAAAACAAAAACTGTGTCTGTCTTCATTTCAGGCTGCAAAGCAACAAAATGTGACTATTTTAAGGGGGGGTGATTCTTTTCTATAGATAGACAGACAGACAGACAGACAGACAGATAGATAGATAGATAGATAGATAGATAGATAGATAGGTAGATAGATAGACAGATAGACAGACAGTTAAACATATTAAAATAGAAAAGAGTTATTTCAAATTGTAATAATTTGACAATATTACTGTTTTACTGTATTTTTAATCAAATAGAAGAGAGACATTGTCTCTCACATTGTCCATGCTCAATTATACTCCATTTGTTTATGATTACGAGATACGAGGACAAGTACACAAGCAAATGCGCGCATACACACACACACACACACACACGATAATCTGCTCTGCCTTATTGTAAAAGCATAAAATACTGTATGAAAAAATATGAGGATCCTTGCATTCATAACCTGCCTCATAGTCTGCCTTTGATTGCTCCCACTTATACAGTGGGTACGGAAAGTATTCAGACCCCCTTCAATTTTTCACCTTCCAAATTAGATCAGAGCTTTGATCTTTGTTCTGGGGTGCTGGACTTCCCTTGAATCACAAGTGGTCTTGAGGGGAAAAACAGCATAAATATATGAGTGTTTTTCCGACTATGGGCACTTTAATGGCCTAGGGGTTGATTTTTATCAAAACTTACAGATAAACTTAAACTTTTTATTATATGACGCTAGGACTTGGCGATAAAACGATAATTATCGCAATTTAATTTTCCTCTATAAAAAGATAACAAGAGTTCGATAAATGTTTGATACAATGTTTATGCACCACAAGCGGAACAAACCAGCACGACTCATTTGAACCTTGCCACACACGGACCATTTATCCGCTCGGCTCAAAGCAGTGAGCCAACTTAGCGACTTTTCAGACCCCTTTAGCAACTTTTTTCCAAAAAAAGTGCCTAGCGACTTCTTGGACAACAAATGTAAAAGGCAATACGACGCAAGGATGTCATGAAAATGCTAATTAGCGTATGGCGTCATCTAGTCACATTTAGCGATTTTTTTAGTTACTTTCCATTGAAAGAAGTTGGCACAAATGGCGCAAAGTTCAAACGGCAGCACAGCGCGAGCTTGCTAGAGCAGATGCGTTTAATTACTGATAAGTCTTGGTCATGTGACACAGCGTAGAACATGGTAATTTAAACTAGTTTAAAGCCAGATGAAACAGCGCTGACAAACTGGAAAAACACTGTGCGCAACGATACAGTCAGAAAGCTTTTCAATCTACAAATCACCATCATTTACCATGGATTTACTGTAGTAACACTAACTGCACCATGGTATTGTGGCAGAAATGTGGGATATACATATGGAATTTTATTACATTATTAATGTAGACATGTATTAAATATGTTAAAGGAGTAATAGAGTATAATTACAGTAGTTTTTGTGCATTTATACTAAATGTAGTCTCTTTAAATACTGTTTTTCATACAAATACCTAGAAACCATAAAGTTAGATTTTTACCATGGTATTGAGGTGCTATATGTGTGTTTTTGACTGTGTTTATCATGATCTAAATGTATGCTACTACTGTATGGAAGACCAATGGTTAATTTTAATAAAACTCAAACAGTCTGAATAATTACATTTCACCATATAAAAATGAGGTTGTTACAATTTTTACAGATGTTACTGTTTTTGATAATGAACATAAATTTACATTTGCATGTAACTCAAGCTAATTCTACTGTCAACTCAAGCTACTGTCAAATGTTTCAAATTTCAAATTCAAATTTCTAAGAAGCAAAAAAATAAAACATTTAATATTATCAATATAGCAGCCTGCACTGCAAACTGTGCTGAAGATACACATCATCAAAGTCAGGCAACAAAAACCTGTTTCATGATTTGAAACAATATCACTCATTAGAACATGTATCACTCAAACGATCCATTAAGATATTTTGTTTAAATTTAATTTGCCATGAATAAAAACAAGCACAAACTGTTCAACATGTCATACTGTTGTGCACATGGGGTGTCAATCATTCAGACTTTTCCACAAATTTACAGTGCTCAAAAAACTCAAGGGCTGTGCAAATTAGATATAGCCTAAGAACAATATATTAAACAGACTGCTTCTAATGTACAAATATAGCAATGTGTGTACAAAATTATCTTTTTAATGCAGCTGGATTTATCCACTTATATGAATGTACACACTTGCAAATAAAAAATCCACGGTGAACAAAGCAAAGAGCCCCTGCACTGTCTTTTGTACATTATTTCAATGATACCTTCAATAAAATGCTCAGACAATGAAAACAAATGTTATTTTTACTTCAGCAAAGTAATTCTGCTCACGCTAAGAGGCTCTTCTCCGAAATAAACATCCTGGAAATATAGAAGCATTTCATTATAAAACCAGAAGCTGGTCTCCACTGATATCTTTATATCTGGTATATGCATCAATTTAGTACTTAACTGTCAGGGTTCTGTCACTTCGGTCTAGTGTAATTCATGGTTTTTTGACAGAGGCCTGACACTCCCGTCATGTCATTGTTTTCATGTGAGCGTGCGGCTTTGAGAGTGCTCGAGCCATGCGCTCTCGCCTGCGTGTACTGTTTCATGTTGGAGCGTGGTGTTCGGATCCCGGCACTCAGGTCTTGAGTTTCGGTTTTGTTTCGGGGTCCGGACACTCGCGCTCCATGTTCTGTCTGTTGTGGGAGCGTGCGGTCTCGAGTTCGCTCGGCCGTGTGCTCTTCTGTCCACGTGTTTTGTGTAGCACGCGGTTTGTGTTCAGCCGCGTGCTTTTCTTGTTGTCTTGTGTGAACACGCGGCTTATGAGTTTTCTCATTAGCTGCGTGTTCGTGTCTTTTTGTTCAAGCACATGGCTTGTGATTTGTTTGGCTGGCCATGTGCTTGTGTTTTGTTTTGTGTGAGCACATGGCTTTTGTATTTGTTTCCTGTATGCCATGTGCTCTCATGTCAATTGTCTCGTGTCGTGTCCAGATCCTGCCTTGCTTAGCCTTGCCAGCCCGTTTTTTCCCCACGGGGTAGTTTTTGTTGTCTTTGTTTTGTTTTGTTTTATTTTATTAAAGCCCTTATCTTCCTGCACTATTGAGTCCTCGCTCCATCCTTCATCCCCAACCCTGACACTTAACTATCAGAGATGTGCATGTCAACCAGTGTTATTGTTAAAACTATTTTTAAAAAATCATTTTTGATAACTGAAATAAAGCTGAAATAAACCGAATATAAATATTGGATGAAATGTTGCCTTGCAGTTAAATGAAATAAAATATATTTAAGTTGAAGTACTAAAATTACTAGAACTAAAACAGACATAAATTAAAGCTATAGAAATATGAGACCCCGAAAAACTAATAAAAATGACAAAAGCAGAATTTACTAAAACTTAAAATACAATTAAAATGAAAAGTGAAAATATAAAAATAAAAGCTAATTCAAAATATTAATAAATACAGTAATAGCATTGAAATAATACTAAAACAACACTGTCAATATTCTATGACCTCAGCAGTGATAAATGCATTATGACTAAAAATTATAAAAATTTCAAAATAAGTGAATATATATTAATACATAAAAACAAATGATCATAAACTAGCATAACACTGCAGTGATCATTTTAGACAAAACCCTTGCTTGCATGTTTCTATGGTAACCGCTCAAAGTTTTAAAGGAGATGATGCAAATTATAACAAAAACCAGAAACTAATCTTATTTACTATAATAATCAAATACATTTGTAAGGATTAAACTGAAACAAAAACCAATTGAAAAATGATCCAACAACTGACAACAGACTTCAGCATCCATCAAAAAAGTACTGTGGAGGCAGCAAGGTACAAGGATTGTATCATATAAATAATATGGAACAGAATGATTACCATATTTCTATACCATGGCATTTACATGCTACATACATGTGAATCAAATCCTTTCATCCTATGAAGAAACAGAGACAAAGAGAGCAGTTTTCATTAGACCCAAGTTTACCTGACAAACTCACATCGTCTCACAGCAGGTGGATGTTTTATCCACAGGCACAGACACAGACTTGTAAATACAAACCGGCATCACTACTGAGCAGGTGAATGTGTGTTTAATTGGTGCATCTAAAAAAAAAACCCACCACAAATATTGCTAAAAATACCAGCTACCAGAGGCAGAATTTACAGAAAAACATAGATACTTTCTTTCTTTCCCTTTTCAAATCAACAACCAGTCATTAAAAAACACAATGCTGACTCAATCGCTCAATTAACTATCAAATTTAGACATGACAAGACAAACTAGAGATTTTTCATAGCAGATGAAGCAACAGTTGGACAACTGTCACAATCGACCAATCACATGCCAGTGTTACTGATATAAAGATCACAGGCATCTTACAAACAGACAGACTAAACAAAATAGTTTGTAAAAAATTGACTAACATATTGATCCATCTCTCAGTCTTTGCCAGAACACGACAAAGCACCATTATTGGATTTACAGTTTGATAAGATTTCAGCTGAGAGGCTTTTTTCAATAGGGAAACATGAGTGACATAAATACATTTAACACCTGCTATTGACCTGCTCTTAAACAATTCTATGGATTTGACTGACAGCCTGATAAATGATGTGATAAAAGTGCTGCACTGCGTCTTTGTGTCATGACGATAAATTGTCGCAGCCAAGAAATTACAGTCCAAAGTTGGCTTTTGCATTGTACAGTAGTTTAACATTTTTCTATAGCTTGAAAACGACAAAAGAGTCTGCAAACTCTTATAAGTAATGAAATTAAATGGAGACCAAAGGAAACTTGTGTTGCATTTGCACAAATCCCAATTAAAAACACATATACCTTGACAGTACTATTTTATGTGCATTTTTTTCACATTTTCTCAGTTTTATCTGTCTAAAAGTCAGATCCGACCGCGGACGCAGCGGCCGAGGAGCCCGAGCATAGCTCGAGTGATGCTAATAGTGAACCCGAACTTAGCCCGGTGCTTGCAAAAGCACTTGAAATTATGACGGAGAAAATTTCCAGCGTAATAGACGAGAAACTGGGCCTGCTAGCAGAAACTGTGCATAACCACACTCAACAATTAGAGAGCGCAACTAATCGGCTAGACGAGGCGGAACGGAGAATAATGGCGGCGGAGGCATCTTCGGAGGATGCGCAAGCTCGCGTATGCACCCTCGAAAAACAAGTCGCTGTGCTAAATGAACACATCGATGATCTGGAAAACAGAGGCCGGCGTAAAAACATTCGAATTCTAGGCCTTCGTGAAGAGGTGGAGGGTACTGATGCTGTTGTCTTTCTCCAGACGTGGATCCCCGAATTTCTAAACTTGCATGCTAAGGGCGGTCGCATTAAGATTGAGAGGGCGCATCGTACGTTGGCTCCATAACCGGGTGCTAAGGACAGACCGTGGCCTCTAATCGCTCGGTTCCATAACTACGGAGACAAGCAGAGGGTTCTCGATGCCAGCAGGAGACTGTCGGGGGATGGAGATTTGCGGTATGATGAACATTATCACAAACTATGCACCGCCAATATATCAAAATCTACAATCAAAAGTCAGAAATTTCTATTCGAATGCAAACATTTGAATTTCTCCTAAGGAATTTTAGGAAAAACATATGAGATTCTTAACATTCAAGGCTTAATTTGTGCCGAAATCTAATCTGGCACCTCATTTGGGGGATCCCCCATCTCATATAATGCTAAAAGTCAAGCCAAGCATAAGAATACTAAAATATATAATATATACAGAACAAGAACAAAAAAGTATAAGTAGCTATAAACAAGCCAAAACGAATTCAAGTTTGCAATGCTAGAATGCGTGATCACTTGAACTGTTTCCTTTTACCAGTAGAAACAACTAAAATACTCCGAGATTTATAGTCATACAGATAAGAGTAAGACATATTATATAAGGATGCATATAAGGATGCATATCGCTCAGTCCCCAGAGCAGCTGTAGGACTCTCTGACCACTGCTGACATCATTCAAGACTGCAAAGTTCAGCTACTTTTATTTGTATACACTCACACTAAAAACAAAACATGTGCTTTCGCAAAATAAAGAAAACATACAGGATGTCATCTCAGTTTCCTTTCTGAAACTTTCTTTGAACTTGTTTGTGGAGCGCTGCACTTCACAAAAATGAAACAAACTCAGCAGCATATTAGCTACTATTTGTCGTAGTTTTTTTCTTTTGTTTTGTTAATCTGTTATTTGGCAGATATATTTATCTTATTTATTTATTTTAGACTATGATTTTATGAAAAAAATAAAATTGAATGTAGGCTAACTTACATAGGCTATAGGCCTATACATTTTCCTTAAATCATCGACCCATTTTTTAAGTGTTGCGACCCAGGGATTGAAAATGATTAGGTACATAAAAATGCACTTATGGTTTTCTGAAACTTAAAGCATGCAAGTCGCATGCTTCACATTATATCTTGAAGGGAACTTGTCGTGATGGACACTTCAGAGAGAGCTATTTGTGTTGATGGACAATGCTGCAAGGAGACGCTGAAAAGCTGATGAAATATGCTTATGATTAAATGCTTATATGCCCATACACCAGCAGCCTCCACTTGCACAAGCTCGTGCACAAAATGACTACGAGTTTAAACTTTTGAATTCAATACAAATGTCCAGGGCTGTGTTTTTGGCTGTGACTTTGGGCTGTGACTTTGTTGGGCATAATGCATAATGCCATGGTGTTTTACATGCACAAATAGTCACGTACATCAAAATATTTGGATAGAAAACCCCACAGAGATTGCACATAGGCTGTTCCGTTACCTTTCCCCACCCCACTAACTTGCCGGATCTGCCAAGCCCCCTTGTTCTGGCACCTCGGAATTTACAAATTAAGCACTGGCAACATCCAAACACCAACAATATCCTTTGGGTTGTTTGTATTTCTCTACCCTACTCTCAACTTTCAGTTGTGATGTCCAGAGTTAAACTACACATAAGCATTTCATAGTATTGCACACACTGTTTATATTCTGTGTGCATGTCAAGAAACTTGAAACCGTGAAGTACAGACCTTGGGCAAACTGTTGCGTGCTGTGTACAATAATACTGTCACCACATGCAGAAAAACAGCAGACGCATTACCAGGGCTGACGACACTCGCGAGGCCTGGTTACTGCCACCGTGTCCGGCCTGGAGGCCCATCGGGAAGTCCAGAACGCAAGTAATGCCATTACAGAGGCTGCCACAAACCCAATGAGATTATAGCCCTGCAACTGGTTTATCGGAAATTCATCTATAACGATCTTTCATCTGGTTATGCAGGAAATTCAACTATAACGATCTTTCATCTGGTTATGCAACAAGCTCTTGCATCCCAAACTCTGGAGGAATTTAGATTTTGGGGTAAAAAATTCTCAACATCAGGGTTATTATCATTAAGTAAAAAGAGAACTAAAACTAAAACATTTAAACATTTGTGTTATTGAAATAAAGCTGAAAATTTCCTGAACATTTACTCACCCTCATACCATACAAGATGTAGATGAGTTTGTTTCTTTTTCAGAACAGATTTGGAGAAATTTAGCATCACATCACTTGCTCACCAATGGATCCTCTGCAGTGAATGGGTGCCATCAGAACAAGAGTCCAAACAGCTGATAAAAACATCATAATAGTCCACAAGTAATCCACATGACTGAAAAATCCACTAACATATTTGTTTAGAACTATTTTGAACTGTTTTGATCTGTGCATATTTCTCTCCTGATTCAGACAAGACAACTTTTTCACTGGAGAAAGCAATATTATGGAAAGAGAAACATAGTTTAGCCAGAAGCAACAGTTTGAAGTTAAAAACATCTTAATGATTGATTTATTACAAACACACAGCTTTTCACTTCACAAGATGTTAATTGATGGACTGGAGTGGTGTGGATTACTTGTGGATTACTGTGATGTTTTTATCAGCTGTTTGGACTCTCATTCTGACGGCACCCATTCACTGCAGAGGATCCACTGGTGAGCAAGTGATGTAATGCTAAATTTCTCCAAATCTGTTTTCATTTTTGGGTGAACTATTAATTTAAATTTCTGACTGGAAATAAAATAATTAAAAACTAAAAACGAACTAAAACTAAAATAAAAATAAATTGAACCTAAATAGTAGTATAAATAAAGACTAATACAAATGACAAAAAGCCCTTAAAATTATATTACATAAAAAAAAATACACAATGACTAAAAATAGTAAGACTAAAATTAATAGGGTAACACTTTATTTTGAGGACCAATTCTCACTATTAACTAGCTGCTTATTAGCACGCATATTAGCAGCATATTGGCTGTTTAGTACTTACAAAGCACATATTAATGCCTTATTCTGCATGACCATATTTTAGATCCCTTAATCCTACTCCATACCTAAACTTAACAACTACCTTACTAACTATTAATAAGCAGCAAATTAGGATTTTTATTGAGGGAAAGCTGTTAATAAATAGTGAATATGTGTTCCCTATTCTAAAGTGTTACCCTCAACAGTGGTTAGATTTCAATAAGAGCCAAACATTTTTATTAACTTAAGTATTAATTTGTCAAACCCATCAAAAAACATAGAGATGAAAAGAAAAACATCCTAACAGTTACCTCTCCGGATATTTCCCACAGTGTAACAATGTACAAAGCATACAGCAGATTGCCAAAGCTTGGAGGGGTTCTATCATTCATAATTCTGGAAACAAGCAGTCAAAACTTTTCCCTCCATCTGTATGATAATCTCATTCCAAAACAGAGTCTTTTGCGTCATTATTGTGTCATTCCCAGTCTTCTCACATACACACTGCTTCCGTTCGGCCCATTATTCCTCTAATAGCCCACGCTAAGAGGCCCCCGGTGTAGAAGACATTGGGCTTGGATAATATGCGCCCACACGATGCCAGGTGTCCTGGGACACATGTAGGTTTGGGACGCTGCCCTTTAATAGGTGATAAGAAGGGAAGTCACATTGTGAAAGAAAAGGACAAAGAAAGTTGTAATTGACCGACGTGCGTCATCAGACATCTGTCAACACTAGCTGTGATCTAATGATGTTGACCAAGAGTTTGAATGTCTTTAAACACGCACTTGGGATAAAGCTATGCAATGTTGCGCAACAAAGAAATTCAGATCAGGGATATTTCTCGACAAGAGAAAGTCTAGGAACAAAATATAATGATAGTGCATTATAGGAACATATTAAAAAGTGGTTAGTAAATAATATATGATCCATTTCTTAAATATTTAATATAAATACTGTATAAATTAAATTTCTAATTATTTGCAGTCAAGATGAATCAATTCTATTAGGCAACATATTTCTGATGATACAAGATATTCAATCAGCAAAAACTATTTATTTTTAATTAGGATGTTTTTTCTTCAAAGAATAAAAAAAAATCCAAATATTTTGTTCAAAAATAAAATAAAGTTTAAATGATTAATACCAAAATGGAGCAAGGTGGAAAAAAGGAAATAAAATTCAATGAAAGATTATGAACTTTTTTCTTTGGAATAATGTGTACTGATTAATTTTGCACAATAAAACCAGAAACGTGTATTAAGAAGGTCAATCAATGGTGAATTTTGATTTCATGTTGACTAGGGCTGTGCGATATTGAAAAAAAATGCGATATGCGATAACTCATTAAATAATGCGATATTCGATACGATAATGCTTAAAGTGCCACATGCTCAGATGAAACAGTTTTACTCAGCTGTTGCTGAGTCAGTTCTGTGAACTTCTATAACTATCTTGTGTCATATATATATATGGTTATTTGTATGTATGTATGTATCAAGAGCTCCTGTAAAACCACAACAAATTCCTTGTGTTTGCGCACACTTAAGTGGTGAATAAAGCTCATTTTGATTCTGATTCTAATAAGAAAGCATCCCTACAACAACTTCTGAAAGTGAAGGGTAGTGTTTTACTCTAGCATTACATAAAAATGTCATTTTAACATGAGTTTAGGAACTGAATAATAAAAAGGAAAAATAAAACACTGCTTAGTATTTACTCTTTGAATTCAATATTATGCACTGATTCTTATTTAAGCTACAAAAGTTATTTAGGTAAGAGCAGTGAGTTATTTTCTCTTTGTCTTTTGTGTCTTTTGTTAAATATTGCAAGCTGTAGCTATATGCATATTGCGATATGTACATTTGCGATATTTTGATAATTTTGATATATTGCACAGCCCTAATGTTGACTTAAACTAATAATTTGTAAGAAGTTATATAACAAAAATATATCGATTTTTATTTATATATTTTTTTATTTTATAAAATGAAATAAATTGTTAAATTAAATTATTTTAGCATATATATATATATATATATACACACACACACACACACACACACATTTATAACACAAAAATATACAATAAAACCAAAAATTATAATAAAATTTATAATTATAATAAAAATTATAATCATCACTGTAACTATAGGTAAAGCGTCCTTAATGTTCATGTGTTTATCTGATAATAATGACACCAGGTTGCTTTAGTGATCTGTCTGGATATTTGCCATGTGTCACAGAGACATGCAGAGGTTCTTCACGAGTTATGTTCTCATCAGCTGTGTTTTAGGTAGGACTGAAACAATGTGTTGTCCTGCAAAGAGGTTAATGGTTGTTACTCACTTGCTGAGGGGGTATCGGAGTGCACCGGTGGTGTCGAGGGGACAAAATTGGGGAAAAAGAAGGAGCGGAGTGAGTGATCGGAGTGGAGAGGAGAGCGCTGGGTTGGCAGGTTTTCACAGCTCCCAGCCACACTGCTGTGGATCTTCAGGTTCAGCGGCTTGTTCTTCTTTTTTGCTCTACAAAGAGAGTCAGAGGAAAAGACAAGATCACAGTATTTATGATGTAGTATCTGGTTTCAAAACAACCACTTGCACGTCATGCTCCAGAAACAGATTTAGCTTCAAAACTCTGCATAGGTAAACCCGCATACACATGCATGCTTACATAAACTGATGTACTCAAAAAAAAAATTATTTTTATTTTTATTAAATTGCCTTGGTTAGGGTTGATTGAACATTATAACTAGTCACAGACCTGTCCGTTTAGTGCATGAATGCAGTGCAGATTTAAATCAAGCTTTAGACCTGTTAGTAATGACAACCGAACCTAAAGAACATTTTATTGATAATTTTGGTAATATATATATATCTTTTTTTTTTTTTTGTGGATTTCTGACAAAGTAAAATTGCCTCTTTATAATCAAAAAGGAGTGCACAGTGCAAAACAATAAAATAAAATAAAATACTGGAATGGAGCAAGGTGGAGAAGTTATTAAAATTTAATTAAAGATTATAAACTTTTTTTTTTCCTTTGGAATAATGTGCACTGATGAAATGTACACAAGTCAATAAAAATAAAATCAAATAAAAATAATTTGCAAATAAAGCAGTGATTCATAACTGCTTCATTGATTATAATGCAATCTTCGTCAGAATACCTCACAAAACAAATATTGGCATTATAATGTAAATTATATTAATTAATGTAACCCAAATTATATTTTTTTGTCATAATCCTGTAGCCCTAAACTCATAACAAGTCCTTTCGTGCTACAGTTTTTGTTGCTGTTTTGAGTACTTCTCAAATATCAGTAGGATACACACTATCTGTTAAACAATGTTGCTCACAGCATATATGAGAAACTGTTTATTTAAACACAAGTTTGCTTGTGAACTCAGGAAAGCTATTCTCCAACTGAGTCACACAATGAGAGATTTATGGCTTCACACAATGAATAAAAAGGCCACAGGTTATCATGAGGGCACAGTCAGCAATTAAAAAACACATTATAGCATTCAAATCCAATTAGAGACATTTATTTTCTGTGTGGGTGCATGTTTGCAAGGGCAGATGTCTTGCTGTTCAGAATATCCTTCTTTCTTCTCTATGAAAATGTCATCATGTCACCTTTCTCTTAAACTTCATTAAGTCTATCATGTTTAATAATCAACGTAATAACCTAATAATGAAACAGACTTGGAAGCAACTGTGAAATCTGCTCTAGATATTTTCCCTCATGATGTCATTACTGCTGTGAGCGACTCTCACTGTCAGATCCAGATGCAGCTGATAATATGCATTCGCATGTGATCAAGTGCTACGCTTAACTAAGGCTTTACCACTTGTTTTTTACCTGTTTACAAGCATTTCTCAATACTGAGTACATTTTTTCAAAATACTTCACATTCCTCCAGCATGCACTTTCAGTCAGCAGTTTATTTTCTGTCAAACCATCAGAACATTTCATCAGCCCATTCTACCATAGGGTAAACAGTTCCATGTGCAAAAAGGGGTTGTGCATTTTTACTAATGCAAAACATGGAAATGCAAAACATGAATTTTGCCAAATGTTCTCACTAAATCCATTTTGTATCAAAAGAAAGACAAAATAATGTACAGTTTAGTCCACAGACACCGCTGTTGTGCTGTCTGTATTGAGAAATGCACATAATCAATTGTTACAAAAAAAAAAAACTGTATCCAAGATTTAAAGGGATAGTTCATTCAAAAATTCTGACATTCTTCCAAACATGTATGTATTTTTTTTTTTTAGCTGTTGGACACAGAAGAAGATATTTTGAAGAATGTGGGTAACCAAGCAGTTGACGGTAGCCATTGACTTCCATAGTATGGAAAAAAAACTATGGAAGTCAATGGCTACCGTCAACTGCTTGGTCACAACATTCTTCAAAATATCTTCTTTTGTGTTCAACACAAGAAAGAAACTCATACAGGTTTGGAACAAGGGGATGGTGAGTCAATGATTACATCATTTTCATTTTTGGATGAACTATCCCTTTAACATGCAACACAACAAATGAACAGTAACAGCTAAACTACAGAATAAACCGCATGAATCTATCATATTGATATAACTATTTTTTTCTCTTTTTTCTTTCCTCAAATCATCTTGCTTGCCAGATTGGACTCCTCCACAAGTCAAATTTGTGTTTGACAACCCAAATTTAATTTGTAACTAGACAACAAAACAGTTTTCACCATATGAAAGAGCTTGAGTTGAATCAAAAGAAAAGTGTGGGCATCAAAACATCCCTGATTGGTGAATTCCAATGGTCAGATCATTCACTGAAACTACTTCTAAATGTAATAAATGAACAAATTGGATTTGATTTTACCCTGTGTAAATGTGGTGTCCTTTTGGTAAAAGCATTGATATTTATGAAGCTCTGAACTAGGATGGTTAGACATAAATGTCAACTAATAGCAAATTAAAAAGGAAACACTTACAACACGATGCAAATCATTAACAGATAAATGATTTTATGCCAAAAAAGGAGGAAAGAAATTTATTGTTCAGCAATGGTTAGATATTTCTGGTGCATTGTGAGCATGTTTGTGTGTCTACCGCCGATAACAACAATGTGCAAGACTCTGAGAGCACAATGCATTAGTGTGTGGATTTGACAAATACTGACAGTGTGTACGAGAGAAGCTTTCTTATTGTGTAGGAATAAGCAGAACGGTGAGGTGTGTGAACGCGAATGTGAAGAAAAAAGGGAGTCGGAGAACAGGAGACAAACAAACAGACAAATAAAGATGGATCAACAGAGTGACAGGCAGAGAAACTCTTCTTTTTTATGCTTTTTGCTTCACTTCGTGGTCTCTCTCTTTTTTATTTCTTTTTTTTTTATTGTGTTGTCTTGAAGTTTAAGGTTGGGTGTAAAGTTCCAAATAATCTGACATTTGCATCAAAATATTACACAGTTTGACATGAATGTTAAAACAAAACAAAATTTGATAGGGCTGCTAACTGATTAAAACTGGTAATTAAATCAAACATTTAAAAATAACCAAATCATTGAACAGACTTTACAAATAGTACAAATTCTAAAAAAAAAAAAGTCTAAAATAATAAACCAGTATATTAATATCTTATATCCATGTTATTGAATATAACTTTATTACTCACCAACAGACTAGAGGAAAAAACATTATTGTCATGATGCATTTTTGAATGAAATTTGGGGAAACTATACCTGTAATTGTTAAATAAATAAATAAATAAATTCCATATAATTGAATATAAGTCTATCACTGACCTACAGATCACAAGAATAAATTGTATGTTTTAATGAACATAATTTATATATATATATATATATATATATATATATACGGTATATACTGTATACATACAGACCCAATATATTCCCAAATAGGAAAAATAATGTAACTCCACAGGTTACTGACTTTGTGAAAGAAAGCAGCCGCAGTGAGCGTGTTGTTTTTGTAGAGCTGTCAAAGGTTTTTGGAAATGATCTGTTTGTTTTGTGCGTGTGTGGCAGTCCTGTCACTGATGACAATGATATGTAAGTGTCCAAGCGCCGAAGGCATTAGTGTGTGGATATGGCACATACTGACAGCAGATGTTCTGGAAGGTGTGTGTGAGTGTGTGGCGATACTGAAGCTTTTGGAACATGACGCAAGCACGAAAAAGGTGACAGGGAGAGACCCTGACATGCTGTTACTCCTAACCTCAGAAACTATATTTAAAAGAGAAAATTATCAAGCAGCAGGGAACTAGAGGCCATTTCTACCATATTAATTACCAATTATTTATGAGAAATCATGCACATAATAGCCACACTTGGCTTTAAATGCACCACAAATAATGAAACAAACAGTTATTTTAGTGGAAACTATGGTTATCATGGTAAATTTATTAAAATATCTCCTATTTTAATTTTAGTAAATGTATTAAAATACTGGACATAAAATATATGTCCAGTGACACACACACACACACACACACACACACACACACACACACAAGATTAACCATATCATATTTCAAAAGCACCTCTAATGATGGTCATTAAAGAAAGATCACAGTCTGCCTTTAGTTATACAGAATTGTCCATTTATCTTTTACAGTTTTATTTCTTCTGGTCTTCCTTCTTAAATCTCCTCCTCTGGTTCTGAACTGAGGACTTCAGTCAAACTTAGATTAACTGAAATTATTCATTAAAGTAATTTAAAGCAATAAATATGTTCAAATTGAGTCAGTCTTTCTAGTAAACATTACACGATCCAGTAATCACACAAAACCACAATTACTCTCAAGAACTGCCACTCTTTGAATTTATGAGCTGAAATCTGAATTAAACTGGCCATAACACACAGAAAATTGGACTATAATGACAGGTAAAATGTATTTAATGAATTGTAATTAAAAGACATTTAAAACAGGCAACGTATTCTGTAAAAATAAAGTGTCCTATCTATCTATCCACCTATCCATCCACTCATCTTCTATCCATCCATCCACCCATCCATCTTCTATCTATTCATCCATCCATCCATCCATCTACCCATCCATCCATCCATCTTCTATCTATCATCCATCCATCATTCATCTATCTTCTCTCCAGCCATCCATCCATCCATCCATTCATCTATCCATTCATCATCTATCCATTCATCTCTCCATCTTTCTTCTATCTATTATCCATCCATCTTCTATCTATCTATCATTCATCTATCTTCTCTCCATCCATCCATCTTCTATCTATCCATCCATCCATTCATCCATCTTCTATCTATCCATCTTCTCTCCATCCATCTTCTATCTATCATCCATCCATCATTCATCTATTTTCTCTCCATCCATCCATCTTCTATCCATCCATCCATCATCTATCTATCATCCATCTTTTATCCATCCATCTTCTCTCCATCTATCTTCTATCTATCATCCATCCATCATTCATCTATCTTCTCTCCATCCATCCATCCATCCATTCATCTATCCATTCATCATCTCTCCATCTTTCTTCTATCTATTATCCATCCATCTTCTATCTATCTATCATTCATCTATCTTCTCTCCATCCATCCATCTTCTATCCATCCATCCATCATCTATCTATCATCCATCTTTTATCCATCCATCTTCTCTCCATCTATCTTCTATCTATCATCCATCCATCATTCATCTATCTTCTCTCCATCCATCCATCTTCTATCTATCCATCCATCCATTCATCCAGCTTCTATCTATCCACCCATTCATCTTCTATCTATCCATCTTCTCTCCATCTATCTCTTATCTATTCATCCATTCATCCATCTTCTGTCCATTAATCCATATTCAGGCTTTTTGAACTTTTTTCAAATAAGACTTTGTCAAGCCAACATTCAATTTTTTTGTAGAGAAACTTTGCTTTTCTAGATAGAAATTACAGTTATATGAATTTATTTGACTTTAAATTAATTTTTCTCCTTTCAAACTTGAAATAACGCCTTTCAAATTTCAATTTCAATTAGGTATTCTGTTTGCTACCTCAATTAAATTCAATAATTGGATTGGAATTCAAAAGGCATTCTCAATGAAATTGTGAAGGGCACACAACACTATAATACACAGAAACACACTCACATACACACAATATCTGCCCATAAGCATCACATTAAAGAAACAAACTGCGGCTGGCCACTTTATATTGGTCAAATGGTTACTTTCTGCCTAAGTGGGCGGTTCTTATCTGGACTAAGCAGTAATGAGCAGCAGTCTTAATGCCCCTAGTCAGGTTATGTGAGTCTGCAGCATAATGCCTGCCATGGACTCTCTCCTCAGTAAGACCAGTGCTAATAGGGAAGAACATGGAAAGTTAGGCTTCATTACACCTCACCTACACTCATTATTTGCAACTCTGCTCTGCAGAACGGAGAGAAAAATGTGTCATTGAGGTGAAGGAGAGGAGCAGGGGTGCAATTTAATTTATCTACTTAACAAGGTTTTATATTCAAGATCAAGTGCAAGAGACTCACAACACAGACCGTAAATGAGAACAAAGTGTGTACTTATGTTCATGTGTGCTGTTATGCAAGATTACAAAACTGAGATTACGATTAATTTTGTGAAAATGAAAACACAAATTTACCATGGTAACCAGAGATTTAAAAAAAAAAAAAGCCAATTAGCACAGCTAACAAAATATA
>NW_015554072.1:137406-138800 GCF_001515605.1 Sinocyclocheilus anshuiensis
GTTCTGGAAGGTGTGTGTGAGTGTGTGGCGATACTGAAGCTTTTGGAACATGACGCAAGCACGAAAAAGGTGACAGGGAGAGACCCTGACATGCTGTTACTCCTAACCTCAGAAACTATATTTAAAAGAGAAAATTATCAAGCAGCAGGGAACTAGAGGCCATTTCTACCATATTAATTACCAATTATTTATGAGAAATCATGCACATAATAGCCACACTTGGCTTTAAATGCACCACAAATAATGAAACAAACAGTTATTTTAGTGGAAACTATGGTTATCATGGTAAATTTATTAAAATATCTCCTATTTTAATTTTAGTAAATGTATTAAAATACTGGACATAAAATATATGTCCAGTGACACACACACACACACACACACACACACACACACACACACACAAGATTAACCATATCATATTTCAAAAGCACCTCTAATGATGGTCATTAAAGAAAGATCACAGTCTGCCTTTAGTTATACAGAATTGTCCATTTATCTTTTACAGTTTTATTTCTTCTGGTCTTCCTTCTTAAATCTCCTCCTCTGGTTCTGAACTGAGGACTTCAGTCAAACTTAGATTAACTGAAATTATTCATTAAAGTAATTTAAAGCAATAAATATGTTCAAATTGAGTCAGTCTTTCTAGTAAACATTACACGATCCAGTAATCACACAAAACCACAATTACTCTCAAGAACTGCCACTCTTTGAATTTATGAGCTGAAATCTGAATTAAACTGGCCATAACACACAGAAAATTGGACTATAATGACAGGTAAGACAGGTAAAATGAATTGTAATTAAAAGACATTTAAAACAGGCAACGTATTCTGTAAAAATAAAGTGTCCAAAGTGTCCTATCACCTATCCATCCACTCATCTTCTATCCATCCATCCACCCATCCATCTTCTATCTATTCATCCATCCATCCATCCATCTACCCATCCATCCATCCATCTTCTATCTATCATCCATCCATCATTCATCTATTTTCTCTCCATCCATCCATCATCTATTTATCATCCATCTTTTATCCATCCATCTTCTCTCCATCTATCTTCTATCTATCATCCATCCATCATTCATCTATTTTCTCTCCATCCATCCATCATCTATTTATCATCCATCTTTTATCCATCCATCTTCTCTCCATCTATCTTCTATCTATCATCCATCCATCATTCATCTATTTTCTCTCCATCCATCCATCATCTATTTATCATCCATCTTTTATCCATCCATCTTCTCTCCATCTATCTTCTATCTATCATCCATCCATCATTCATCTATTTTCTCTCCATCCATCCATCATCTATTTATCATCCATCTTTTATCCATCCATCTTCTCTCCATCTATCTTCTATCTATCATCCATCCATCATTCATCTAT
>NW_015554072.1:141978-145480 GCF_001515605.1 Sinocyclocheilus anshuiensis
ACACACACACACACACACACACACACACACACACACACACACAAGATTAACCATATCATATTTCAAAAGCACCTCTAATGATGGTCATTAAAGAAAGATCACAGTCTGCCTTTAGTTATACAGAATTGTCCATTTATCTTTTACAGTTTTATTTCTTCTGGTCTTCCTTCTTAAATCTCCTCCTCTGGTTCTGAACTGAGGACTTCAGTCAAACTTAGATTAACTGAAATTATTCATTAAAGTAATTTAAAGCAATAAATATGTTCAAATTGAGTCAGTCTTTCTAGTAAACATTACACGATCCAGTAATCACACAAAACCACAATTACTCTCAAGAACTGCCACTCTTTGAATTTATGAGCTGAAATCTGAATTAAACTGGCCATAACACACAGAAAATTGGACTATAATGACAGGTAAAATGTATTTAATGAATTGTAATTAAAAGACATTTAAAACAGGCAACGTATTCTGTAAAAATAAAGTGTCCTATCTATCTATCCACCTATCCATCCACTCATCTTCTATCCATCCATCCACCCATCCATCTTCTATCTATTCATCCATCCATCCATCCATCTACCCATCCATCCATCCATCTTCTATCTATCATCCATCCATCATTCATCTATTTTCTCTCCATCCATCCATCATCTATTTATCATCCATCTTTTATCCATCCATCTTCTCTCCATCTATCTTCTATCTATCATCCATCCATCATTCATCTATCTTCTCTCCAGCCATCCATCCATCCATCCATTCATCTATCCATTCATCATCTATCCATTCATCTCTCCATCTTTCTTCTATCTATTATCCATCCATCTTCTATCTATCTATCATTCATCTATCTTCTCTCCATCCATCCATCTTCTATCTATCCATCCATCCATTCATCCATCTTCTATCTATCCATCTTCTCTCCATCCATCTTCTATCTATCATCCATCCATCATTCATCTATTTTCTCTCCATCCATCCATCTTCTATCCATCCATCCATCATCTATCTATCATCCATCTTTTATCCATCCATCTTCTCTCCATCTATCTTCTATCTATCATCCATCCATCATTCATCTATCTTCTCTCCATCCATCCATCCATCCATTCATCTATCCATTCATCATCTCTCCATCTTTCTTCTATCTATTATCCATCCATCTTCTATCTATCTATCATTCATCTATCTTCTCTCCATCCATCCATCTTCTATCTATCCATCCATCCATTCATCCAGCTTCTATCTATCCACCCATTCATCTTCTATCTATCCATCTTCTCTCCATCTATCTCTTATCTATTCATCCATTCATCCATCTTCTGTCCATTAATCCATATTCAGGCTTTTTGAACTTTTTTCAAATAAGACTTTGTCAAGCCAACATTCAATTTTTTTGTAGAGAAACTTTGCTTTTCTAGATAGAAATTACAGTTATATGAATTTATTTGACTTTAAATTAATTTTTCTCCTTTCAAACTTGAAATAACGCCTTTCAAATTTCAATTTCAATTAGGTATTCTGTTTGCTACCTCAATTAAATTCAATAATTGGATTGGAATTCAAAAGGCATTCTCAATGAAATTGTGAAGGGCACACAACACTATAATACACAGAAACACACTCACATACACACAATATCTGCCCATAAGCATCACATTAAAGAAACAAACTGCGGCTGGCCACTTTATATTGGTCAAATGGTTACTTTCTGCCTAAGTGGGCGGTTCTTATCTGGACTAAGCAGTAATGAGCAGCAGTCTTAATGCCCCTAGTCAGGTTATGTGAGTCTGCAGCATAATGCCTGCCATGGACTCTCTCCTCAGTAAGACCAGTGCTAATAGGGAAGAACATGGAAAGTTAGGCTTCATTACACCTCACCTACACTCATTATTTGCAACTCTGCTCTGCAGAACGGAGAGAAAAATGTGTCATTGAGGTGAAGGAGAGGAGCAGGGGTGCAATTTAATTTATCTACTTAACAAGGTTTTATATTCAAGATCAAGTGCAAGAGACTCACAACACAGACCGTAAATGAGAACAAAGTGTGTACTTATGTTCATGTGTGCAATTGTTATGCAAGATTATGAAACAGTGAAAATGAAAACAAAAATTTACCATGGTAACCAGAGATTAAGAAAAAATGCCAATTAGCACAGCTAACAAAATATATTATTATTTCTCACACTTACTGTTTTTCAAAACACCTAGAAGTAACAGTAACTATGACATTTTGGCCGAAACTGTGGTTACCATGGTGAACTTTTGAAGGGAAAGAAAGGCTAATAACTCTGTTATGGCTTTTTCTTCTTTCTTATTAAAGGAATAGTTCACCCAAAAATTAAAATTTGCTGAAAATTTACTCACCCTCAGGCCATCCAAGATGAAGATGAGCTTGTTTCTTCATCAGAACAGATTTTGAGAAATTTAGCAATACATCACTTGCTCACCAATGGATCCTCTGCAGTGAATGGGTGCCGTCAGAATGAGAGTCCAAACAGCTGATGAAAACATCACAATAATCCACAAATAATCCACACGACTCCAGTCCATCAATTAAAGTCTTATGTTTTCAAAAGCTACATGTTTGTAAGAAACAAACCCATCAAGACATTTTTAACTTCAAACCACTGCTTCCGATGTTCCGATGATAGAGAGTCCTCTATCCATAATATTGCTTTCTCCAGTGAAAAAGTTGTCTCGTCTGAATCAGGGGATAACTATGCACAGATCAAGCACTGTTTACAAGCGAAAACAGTTCAAACCAAATATGTGGGTGGATTTTGATGTGAGACAACAACAGGAGATGGACTTTTTCCACTGGAGAAAATCATGGACTTTGGACAGGTATTTTGGCCAGAACCAACGGTTTAAAGTTAAAATGCCTTAATGATGGATTTGTTTCCTACAAACATGCAGATTTTCACTTTACAAGACATTAATTGATGGACTGGAGTCATGTGGATTACTTGTGGATTATTGTGATGTTTTTATCAGCTGTTTGACTCTCATTCTGACGGCACCCATTCACTGCAGAGGATCCATTGGTGAGCAAGTGATGTAATGATACATTTCTCCAAATCTAATCTGGTGAAGAAACAAACTCATCTACATCTTGGATGTCCTGAGGGTGAATACATTTTTAGCAAATTATAATTTTTGGGTGAACTATTCCTTTAAGTTAATAAGGACAGTCAAGAGAGAAAATCTGTATTATATAAAAGGGAATTTCATAACATAAACTAATAAATCATAGCATGTCTCTTTAAATGAGCAACATTTCATACTGTGATGGAACTAATAATTCAGATCTCTGTCAGACTGCACTGCATACATATGACTGAGATGAAAGGCAGATAGGAAGTGGGAGCTGATTCATTGATATGGGTGGTCTCTAGATACTCGTTCAGGGTCTCCAGGCAGGTTTGTGTCGGACAGCCCGACTCCCTTCAGTAGGGTACGGCTGTGATAAATCAATGATGCGCAGGAATGCAACTGA
>NW_015554072.1:145608-156592 GCF_001515605.1 Sinocyclocheilus anshuiensis
ACTGAACCCCGGGCCCTCTTAAACACTCATTTAAATTCGCAATCATGATTCCAATCTGGGCGGGAGGGAAGGTTAGAGTGGCTCATTACGAAGGCCAGACTTAGGAAAGGAAAACCGGCCACACTGGTGCTTATATGCCTTTAACCTGACCACTCATTAATGGGACAAAGAAAAAAAAGGCTGGCTTTAACATGGATGAGGTTTTCCTAATGGTCCAATCACTCAAACACACAGTGCTTACACACACATGAAGGGAAATTTACAGCTTAACACATATAACACATACAGAAAATGTAAGCGTGAGAATGAATGCCCCATATATATATATATATATATATATATATATTCTTTCAAAAGTATTTTTAAGACAAGAACAGTATATAAAACAAAAACTATACAATTACATTGAAATATAATATAATATATTATAATTGTGAATTATCATGGTAGTATTTGTTTTGCATTTAATTTGCTAAAGCCAAAATGCATATTTAATTTTTAAAACATTATGGTGATGAAATTACTTCAATGAGAATCATCAATGAAAATAATGAGAAATACAAACTCAAAAGAAAAACATTAAGATGTATGAGAATTGTTTTTAATGAAAAATAATGTCACAAATCTGAGTGTTTTCATAAGATTAACCAGCTCAGCCAGATCTGAGTCCAAGTGCAGGTGTATTAGAGTCGAGATTTGTGAGAGGAACCCAGTGGATTTGTCCTGACTCAATTAGTTGTGTGAATTTATTAGCTATTCGTGCACATTTTGAAGAGAGAGACCATTAAACACAGTTTTATGACTGCACAGCACTGCTGCCTTCAGAATGAGTGTTCAAACAGCTGAAAAAAAAACATCACAATAATCCACAAGTAAACATGACTCCAAACCATCAATTAACATCTTGTGAAAAAAAAAACTGTGTTTGTATGAAACAAATCCATCACCTAAAAAAATCCATCCCCTGTTGTTCTGTTCTCCCACATTAAAATCCACCAACATAATTGTTTAGAACGCCTCAGGTTACGTATGTAACCCTAGTTCCTCGAGGGAACGAGACGCTGCGTCGAAAACGCTAGGGGAACGCCCTTCAGCGTGACGGGCTCTGAACCTCGTGTGTAATCAGACCAATAGATGGGCGAGACGTCACGGCGGGTGACGTAATGACCAGGAGGCTATAAAAGCACGTGCGGTGAGACCAGCGTCAGCTCCTAGGAATGAAGCAAGCGCTGGCAGGGACGCCGGAAGTATGGCACCGAGACGCAGCGTCTCGTTCCCTCGAGGAACTAGGGTTCGTCTCGCCCATCTATTGGTCTGATTACACACGAGGTTCAGAGCCCGTCACGCTGAAGGGCGTTCCCCTAGCGTTTTCGACGCAGCTCGAGTTCCTGAAGAGGAACTGTTTTTGCTTGTAAAAGGTGCTAGATTTCTCTCCTGATTCAGATAAGACAAAGCAATTTGGATAGAGGATTTGTATTTTTAGACAGAAGCAAGAATTTTAAGTTAAAAACATCTTAATGATGGATTTGTTTATTAAAACATACAGCTTTTCATTTCACAAGACATTAATTGATGGACTGGAGTTGTGTGGATTATTATGATGTTTTTATCAGCTGTTTGGACTCTCGTTCTGACGGCACCCATTCACTGCAGAGGATCCATTGGTGAGCAAGTGATGTAATGCTAAATTTCTCAAAATCTGTTCTGATGAAGAAACAAACTCATCCACATCTTGGATGGCCTGAGGCTGAGTACATTTTCAGCCATTTTTCATTTTTGGGTGAATTATTCCTTAAAAAACAAATTGGTAATGCATGCTTCAACACCAGATCTTCCCTCGCTCTGTTTAACAAGTAGTATTTAAAAATCACTAGGCTGCACAAAACCACAGAACATCCTTTGTTCATTAGCTACTTCAATCTTGCATTGGCCAAGAACTAATATTTACATACATTTATACACAAAATGTGAATTGGCATTCCATTGCATCATAATATGCTTGATTCACTCATTTTTGTATGACTTCTGTGAGCGCAAAGGAACATGATCCTATTTCCATATCCTTTAGATTGAAGCCCCGACTCCGCAATAGCCCTGAACTACGCAATGATCAAACACAGGTCTGCTCCTCTTCTCATTTCAAACGTTTTCAGCCATAAAAAACACTCTCATTAAAAGTGAGAGATGTGGAGGGAGACAGAGTAAAGGTGAGGTAACAGACCTAATCAATCCAAACACAAAGGCTCGCAATGAAGCGGATGCAAATTTCTCAATTTCAAGTAATCCACGGCAGAATTACTTGAAGAAAAGGCTTCACGGCGTGATTCATGCGCCTCCTCCCCCGTATTCCACCCCTTCCCTGTCCCCTCTCCTGTATTTACTCCATCGGCGTCTCCCAAGCTCATCAGAATAAATAAAGGAGTGCTTAACATTTGCCATAAAGGCAGTCATTCCCACGCATATACACGCTCTCATTAAGTACTGCACAAACACACCTTAACTTTCATAAAGTGCACACATATTCTTTTAGACAACTTAATAAACGTAAACTTTCGCACATGCATGATAAAGATGCATGTGCTTTATAGTGTTAATTTTGAATAGGATTAGTAAATGTCATCTGTGTGACAAAGTTCTAGAATGCAACTTTAATTAGGGTCTATTTCACACAGAAATCTGCTATATGAAATCAAAAGACATTTTCTGTAGCTTTTCAAGACAAGCACATTTCTATGAAAATTCTGATACTGCAATGCAATATACACTGAACAAAATTATAAACGCAACACTTTTGTTTTTGCCCCCATTTTTCATGAGCTGAACTCAAAGATCTAAGACTTTTTCTATGTTCACAAAAGGCCTATTTCTCTCAAATATTGTTCACAAATCTGTCTAAATCTGTGTTAGTGAGCACTTCTCCTTTGCCGAGATAATCCATCCACCTCACAGGTGTGGCATATCAAGATGCTGATGCGTTTATAATTTTGTTCAGTGTAAATGTACTTCTGAAACACTATTAAGATTTTTTTGTATTGAGGCTTTTCAAGATGCCTTAAAGTGACTGTTTTTTTTTTGTTTGTTTTTTGTTTTTTGTATTGTGGCTTTTCAAAGACAAGCATATTTCCATGAAAATTCTGATACTGCAATGTGAAAAAAATACAATAAAATAAAATTATAAAATATAAACTGTGAAATTAAAATGTGAAGTGTTTATACAATATGGTAGTATTTATTGTATTTTTTGTTTTTTTATTTCATTTGCTGATATTATTCAAACACAAATCTGTCATATGATATTCATTGTACAGTACTGTAATTGTGTCTTTTAAATGGATAATTCACCCAAAAATTACTCAAAAACTTGGTGTTCAACAACTGTTGGTTTCTTCTCTGAAAGATACTTTAAAGAATGTTGGAGTTCAAATAACATTGTACTTCACTGCCTTTCAATGTATGGCAAAATAAAGAAAGAAAAAAGAAAGGTTGTCACTACATGATGACAGAATTATCATTTTTGGGTGAACTATCCCTTTGATGCTGCCACTCAGAACCTCATTTTTGCCAGATAAATTATAAAAATGTATTATATTTAAATGTACATTTATGCATTTGGCAAACACTTATCTAAAGCGACTTGCATTGCATTCAAAATATAAATTTTTATGAGTTCATACATGCACACATTTCATGCTTTCCCTGGGAATCATACCCATGACTTTGGCATCATTAGCACCAAGCTCTACTGTTTGAGCTACAGGAATAACATAATTTGTATATTACAGAAACTTTACAAAAACTTCAGTGCAGTTTGACTGTAGTTTAAATCATGAGTAGCATGTAATTTGGGACTACAGTTTTAGTCCCAAAAGCTACAGTTTTAAAGCAGCTTCCCCAACACTGCTAACTGTCATCCGGCTAATCAACTTTGACTAGCACAGAGGCCTGGAGAGACATTGGCCTTTATGCAGATGCATGTTGATGCTCATTAGCATAGCAAATAAGCCTTGCTAATTATCTCTACAGCAGAGAGCAGCACTCAGCTTGAAAAGGGCAGAGAGAGAGAGGTAGCCTGGGTACATAAGCAAAATTAATAGCCCTCCACTCCACGCTAAAAAAAAGTTTAAGGGGTAACAGGAGTGTTTTCAAATGGAGAGAGAGAATGTGACGACAGCTGAGTATTGCAAAGATAAAGCAGTGATGTACATAAACGTAGAAGAATTATCACAAAAAAGCCAATATTTTGTCATACATTTTTGAAGATATACAATATACATGTGTGTGTAACATATTAATATTTTTAGGAATATATATATGTATATAACACTCTATTATATATATTATATAACACTCTATTATCAATTCACAAGGCTCCCAGAAGACGTTGAAACTGACGCACTCAGGATATTCAGCCAAAGTGTGGACACATCTAAAACACCACTGAAATCATATTCAACAAATTACAATGGCAAATGAATCTAAAAAACCCTATCAGTTACGATCCAATCACAAAGGCGGAATCAGATGACATACAAATCAAACAGCACTAATTTCATCATCTCCTGCTTCTTCATTCCAGCAGTTTTCCCCTTCAAACCTGCCAGATATAATAAAACACCTGTCAAGCATTCCACACTCCAAACGCCTTTCAAAAAGATCTCTCTCACACACATACATTACAATACAGGACCCAGCAAATAGAAAGAATGCTGCACAGCACAAATGACACCATGAATGATGACCAGAGAGAAAATGACATTCATGTTAACGCTTTGTGAGATGACTAAAGGATAGACGCATTCTCACGGTCTCCATAATATGGATTCTTCTCATATATAATCAGAGGGAACGCTGTGCTAGATGCACATTTGAATGTGGAGAGAATTCGTCTGTCTCATTAAAAATCCCTCATTAGGAATTCTGGAGTGCATGTGAGCATGCATGTCTCACAGTGTGAGGGTCAAAGGTTAATGCGAGTTGTCAAAAGGTCTGTAATTAAGAGGAAGAAACATGGCCACTTCTGTCTCTCGAGACAATGAACAGTTTTCCAAAGCATCAAAAAGAGCCCATTCCTGAAGAGAACCACAATTTCAGACCCCAAACAACCAGTGTCTCAGCTCTTGAATATAAAAGTTCTTTGATAAAAGATTTGTAGATGATTTTTAGATGATCTTTGGGTTTTTAATTAACAGCACAGAGCAGAGTTGAAAGTAAACTTGAATTACTCATTTTACTCACATAATGTGACATATTCGAAAGCGAAAGCAAGAAAAAGAGTGGTACTACTAAGTGGGATTGGATATTGAAACATAGACATTATATTAGACAGTGAATTTACTAATACAATGCCGAATAGATATTTGATTATTGGTTAACATTATCAGCCTGCATGACCTAAGTGGCAACAAAAGAAAAAGTTAGTCTTTCCATAGAATGAGCCAATTTTGATTTTTTTTTTTTTTTATGAAATCACAATTGTTATGTAGTCTACAGACTGCAGACAAAAAATAGCTATTACAGATCAATCTAATATTTTACATTAACATGTCAATAAATGTGTGCTGGCTCTAAAATAAATAAAGACATTTCTATTCTGAATAAATGCTGTTTGTTTGAGCTTTATATTCATCAAAGAATCATGAAAAAAATTCATGTGATCATGTGAAAAAATGTCTTTTAAGCATTTTAAAACAGTTGTGCTACAGCATATGATTTCTGAAGGATCATGTGACACTGAAGACTGGAGTAATGATGCTAAACAATTCAGCTTTGCATCACAGGAATAAATTACATTTTACATTTTACATTTTTACATTTGAATCTATTCAAATACAAAACAGTTCTTTAAAAAACAATTTAAAAAAAAAAGCTCCACAAATGACTAATATTATGGAAAAATTGTGAAAAGTTGTTTAGGAGCGTTTTTAGCCATGCTCAGACAACAAAACTCCATTTCTGTTCACTATTTCCAAACTTACCGCAGAGGTCTACAACATTACTGTGGCAACCAAAGTAAAATATACCAGATACTGGTCCTGTCTTAGTGATGCTAATGATGCTTTTTGAACAATATTTCCTTGGCTTCAGTGGTCCTATGATGCTTTGGTTACTAAGAAGACTGGAGTAATGATGCTAAAAAATTCAGCTTTGAATCACAGGAATAAATTACATTTTACATTTTACATTTTACATTTTTACATTTGAATCTATTCAAATACAAAACAGTTCTTTAAAAAACAATTAAAAAAAAAAAGCTCCACAAATGACTAATATTATGGAAAAATTGTGAAAAGTTGTTTTGGAGCGTTTTTAGCCATGCTCAGACAACAAAACTCCATTTCTGTTCACTATTTCCAAACTTACCGCAGAGGTCTACAACATTACTGTGGCAACCAAAGTAAAATATACCAGATACTGGTCCTGTCTTAGTGATGCTAATGATGCTTTTTGAACAATATTTCCTTGGCTTCAGTGGTCCTATGATGCTTTGGTTACTAAGCAGATGGTCTCGGTGCTTAGGATCTGAATGTGAAGCAAAAATGTTGTAGATCTGGATTTAGCTTAAAGCAGAGAACTCCATTTAACAACTGCAAATGCTGGTCATAAATATATATAACCAGCATTTGCCTTGTCTTTTTTGTATGCCACACAAGCTAAGCGTCTTTCATTCAGTCGTGATCCTATCAAATCAACAGAAAATCCAAATCCATTGTGACTTAAATTTTAAGCAGGTGTAAAACTTGATTTACCTGTCCTGACAGCAACTATGTTTCCTCTTTTTTATGATTTGGCTAAACAGCTGTTCTAATGAGATATATGTAGTGCAGTAAGAATTTAAAACACAGCATTTCACAATCAGCTTAAGCAAATATGTAAATCCGGCCATGAAACAATTACGGTTAGAATGTCCTGCAACTGGTGATGAAACAAACCATTATGAGGCAATAAGGCTTTATTCAAAAAGTACACCTCAACAATAGCAGTGAAACGATGTGGGTTTGACAGGAAAGCTCATTAGCTGTTTCAAAAAATAAATTGTAGCATTATGAAAACCTCCATAAATGACTAATATTCTGGATAAATTGTGAAAAGTTGTTTTTGGAGAGTCAGACAGCAAAAGCGCATTTCCATCAACTATTTCCACACTAACCGTACAACATTACTGTAGCGGCCAAAGTACATATTCCAGATACTGACCCTGTTTTCGTGATGCTTGTGATGCTTTCTGCACGCTATTTCATTAACCAAAGTTTATTTATAAGACCGAGGAGACCGAGCAACTGAATCAAGAAGATGGTCTCAATGTTTAGGATCTGAATGTAAAGCAAAAATGTAGTAGATCTGGACTGACAACTGATTAGCTTAAAGCAGCGAACTCCATTTCACAACTAGTCGCAAATGATGGTCATAAATATATAACCAAAGACAGGCTGTAACTATGAGATATGCCTGGCCTTTTTGGTACGCCATGCATTTGGGCCAAAAACAAGACATTCAATTTTGGTGTCAATTTTCACATCAAATTAAATTTACAAACGTGATTTTATATACATAGAAAGCATATTACACTTTTTCTGAATTGCTAAAACACTAAACCCCAAATTCTCAGCTTAAACCAATTTGTCAAATAAAGCACTCTTTCTGCTAAACCTTAAACAAGTTCAGGCAGTTAGGCTCTATTTGCAAATCTCATGCACTCTTTTTGCAAAACTCTAAGCACATTCTCATTCACTTAAACACTTATCACACTGTGATGCATTTGTGCTGCAAAATGCTAAACACAAGCGGCAAAAGTTAAACACAACTAAAGCACAGTTGTCATCGTTTACACACAACGATTCAAAATTGTTCACACTTGTTCCTAATGATGTGATCAAACCAACTGTACATAATTCAGATTCAGACTGCCAGCTCAGAGTGCACAAGTGGCACAGGTGACTGAATGATCATACAAACAATAGACAGAAACAATCTGAGAAGGAAAGGAGGAACAGTACATGTAAGAAGTGGAGGATGAGGAGAGAAAGAGTAAGGTTTAGAGAGTGTTATCAAGGCTGGATCTGTCAGACCAGCGGGTTTTTTCTCTTTGTCTAGCAAAAAAGACAACATTACTTATGATGTGGACAAAGTCCTTAGGCTGGACTCAAGCAGAAAGACATGATGCTCAGACAGAATTACAGTTTTTTCCAATTGCTAACACACTAAAATGACATGCACAGCACAATTATTGCCTTTGCAGTTGGACTGCAGTATTTTTTCAGTATCCAAGTGCTGAATATATACAAGCATTCAGTACAATTCAGTATTCAGCACAATACTATTCTTGCAGTACATACAGCAGGCCTATGCAATATATTCACCTTACACAGTTGCAATTACTATACTTTTTTACAGAATTGCAAAATTGTTTACTCAATACAATATACTTTTTTTCTGTAATGTTCTGGATGCTGTGTTCTCCATTTTTCTCTGTAGTGTCTAATGAATGCTCTGTAGTGTTTATTTTATTGTGTGTGTGATCTGAGAGCACCGTTTGATTTTGAGTGCAAGTGAAATGGTTTTGCAGTGATTGTTTGATTTTGATGGAAGAGTCAGAGGTTTCGTGAATTTAGTTTGAGTATTTGGATTTGTGTTTAAGGTTTTGAGAAAATGAGTGATGGTTTCAAGAAATGTGCTTTAGCAATTCAGAAAAACTGTAAATGCAAGTAAAGAGTCTCTACTTAAACGTTTCAAATAACTATAGTCAAAATATAGGTGAAATAATGTTCCATTGTCATTCAGCATAACATATATATTTACGTAAAAAATAATTATTCTGACCTGTACTTATTAAAATATATAAAAGAATAAGTGATCATACTAAATTTTATTATATTTTAAATGGTTACAAACTTCTAGCTGACAAATAGGTAAAACCTAGTGGTTAGGACAGTGAGAAAGATTGGTAAAAATCACAATTAGTTAGTATTTGGGGGTAATCTAATGATTCTGTTTCTGAGTATACTGGACAATTTTTTGTTATATGAATTATTGTTAGACTTAATGACATTTTGACTCTGTAACTCATGGTACAAATGTATGATAGTCATAGTTTTTTGCTAAGAAAAAATAAAATTAAGCATGACACATTCTAATGTATGGAGAAAAAAAATTTAAGCTGTATTAAACTTTTATTGTTTTGATGTTTGAAAACCCTTTTTTGCCTTTGACCCATGTACATACCTAAATGCACTGCTCCATTAGACATGGGTTAATTATACAACATTATATGACCTCCTTGTCATTGTCTGTTCACAGACTGTCCTGTGCATAAATCAGTCTCAAATGAACAATACAAGTCCCAAATCAGGTCTACAGGAGGTATCGGAATAGCTTTGTCCTGATTGGATTTCCCTATTTGCTGGCATTCTCTGCATCCAGGACCTTATTAAAATGACATGCAAAGGGTCTGGATCACATCAGAGCAGGGGGACTGGTAATCACCCATCTAATGCCATTTAATCCAGTTTACTGATCTAAACTAGGAAGTAATGTCTCTCTATTATTCCATTTGATCTTTTTCTCAAGACAACATAAGGCACAAGTGGCCTAACCATCATGAAACCTCAGGTTACTGATTTGAAAACTCTTATTGGTCACTCATGCATGACACACAAAAATTGCACAAGAGTCTAGAATATTGCTTACAGACTATTCCAACAGGCCTATAGATGAACGTTCTGGAATTACAGTAATTACATGATACTCTGATTCAAACCATATTAGTCTATTTTGTTTTACTTATTAATGTTATTTTGGTATCATTGATATACTAATATTTTCTTAATTTAATTTAAGTTTTATTAATTTTGTTGTGTCTTTGTCATTTTTATCCTGTCTTACAGGAAGTGCATATGTAAGGAATAATTGACGACGGGCCGTTGAATTATTAGAAAAATAATGCACACCCGAGGTGGTGATGCGGCCACGACGCGAAGCAGAGTGTGCATCATTTTTCTAATAATTCAACGGCCCGGAGTTAATTATTCCAATTATACTACGGTTACCACACCTCAAGACATCGATCAGATGATATATTTAAAGGGATTCGTCCGGTTTTTGTACTTAAATCGCTATTATGAGAAGGATTATTTCTTCCGCATCTCATCCAACGCCTCTTGCTAGTTCCAAAACGTCTTTTTAAAGCTGGTAATGGAGGCTTGAGCAGTTGATAGCATTCTAATGCAGTTATTAATGAAGTTATTAGAAAGAGAGCGAGAGAGACAGAGACACACAGAGAGAGAGAGAGAGAGCTTGTGTGAATTAGGCTACCTCTGTGCGTCCCTCAACAGTGTTCTGCAGCAGCGTCTCTAAACAGTGCTGTTATTACCTCGCTAGTGAGAAATGTCATGTGTAGCCTTTAAGTTGCTACACTATATAGGCTAACTGATAAAATCGTCAGGGCAGCGCTGACAACACCTTTTTGTGCAAACTGCGTGACCGTAGTGTGCGTGTGCGAGCACGTGTGATTGCAGTAATTCCTGTGTGCTGTATAGGTACTGTATGTTAATTTCCATTATTACAGTTAACTATGCGAAGTGATATGGAACTGTAATGCGGTCAAGAGAGCTGCCTGGAACTACGTTCGCCGTGCGTTTCCCTGAAAATAATTGCACACCTCAGAACGTTCGTCAGCCAATCAGAGATTGAAGCATTCAACGGCCCCGTAGTATAATTTATAATAATGGTTTTATACAAATGGCTTAATTTGACCCAGTATTTAATGTTTTAGTTTTTTAATAATAGGATTTAGGCATAATCTAAACAGCTCAGTCTGAGTCTATTGTGTGTTGTGCTGAATTATAGTAATAACATGTTATATCAGTACTTCTACTCAATAGTAATTACAAAAAAAATAAAAAAATAATAATAAATCAAAAAAGGTTTAATATGCATGGTTGTTCATTTTTACTTCTTTTTTTTTTTTTTTTTTTTTTTAATAATGTTT
>NW_015554072.1:156664-179700 GCF_001515605.1 Sinocyclocheilus anshuiensis
ATATATATATATATATATATATATTCAATTCATTCAATATATACTGATTATTCTAATTATTAATCAGTGCATTCTGGAATTGTCTTACCTATGAAGAATTACATGTATTGCCATTTTAAATTTTGACCAAAACAATGTTTTTTAGAAGAGAAGTCTAATTTTACTGCCTATTTTTTGGCCTTTATGTCAAAACCACATTTGTGATGCCTTAAAACGCTCACTACCTAGGCAGCTCACTTTTTTTGCTGAGCTACAGACTAAGATGTGGCCCTCACACTGAAAAACAAATCAACATTTAAAATGCACTGCACAATGCATTACGCAGAATGCTGTATAATGTAGTGTGACTCACTTGGGTGTCTGTGCGTCATCTATTCTGTTCCCCAGCTGGAACTCATGGGATTTGCTGCGGTGCAGAGCCGTGAACCCTGGCAGAAGGTGGATGAGCTTCCGGCTGGCGGGCGGCGGGGTTCCAGGGGCCTTCAGTTTATTCCTGCGCCTGACCTGTGGCGTCCCTGGAGGGGTCATGGTGTTCACTACTAAGGGAGTCCGCGGAGGGGTGTGGGCAAAATGCCTCTGTCTGGGGGAAGGAGGGAGAGAGTGATGTCCCATATCCAGAGGCGAGGGGAAGAGGCCATAGTGAGGGTCCACGGTCAGCCGGTCCGAATGTGGGTGAGGGGAGTAGAAGGGGGGCGCCAGGGCCTGGGGACTCTGGCACAAGTGCTGGCTGTAGCGTGAGTGCAATTTGGGGCTCTGGGAGAGTTGGAGACGGACCCACTGACTGGGGTCTGACGGCCCCACTGGGGTGTTCTCTTTACCTGACTCGGACGTGGGCCATTGAATAGACCAGTCCTGCTTGGATCCTGTGGACACACAATGTGAGAGATGGAGGTTTGTACCAGCCAGAATAAAGGGGAACAGGTAAGGTTGATGAGAAACACTGGAGAAGATAAGACAAGGACAAATAAAAAAAGAAGAGAGCAAACAAGTGAAGAGACAAGGTGAGGTGAGGTTACATGAGATTAACCAAAACACGCGATAATAATAGATGAGATAAGACAAAATTATCAAAAATAAGTTTAAATAAATAAATAAATCAGTTTAAATAAATAAACTGAACTTGTTTAAAATAAATCTGCAAAATTAATATTTATTTTAAATCATATTTATTGAATTTATATATATATACATATAATTTGTTTGAAAATGAAGCAATTTGAATACATTTAATTTACATTTGTAAAATACATTTGTAAAATAAATATTTTACATCATATTTACTGAAATAATTTGACATAATTTGAAATCAATCAAAACAAAACTAACCTGTAAAATGAATATTTACATAATATTTACTCAAATAATTTTAATTAACCTGGAAATGAATTAGTTTAAACATATAAACTGAACTTGATCAAAAAAAAACTTTAAAATTTATATTTCTTTTACATCATATTTACTAAAATAATTTGCTAATTAATCAGTTTGAACAAATAAATTAAACTTGATAAAAAGAAATCTGTAAAATAAATATTTTTCATAACATTTGCTAATATCGTTTAAAATAACTGAACTGAAAATTTTAAATTACAAAAATAATTAAAACGTTTAAAAATGTTTACTATAGAAAGCTATAACTTCTCCTTAATTCTCTAATCCTCAAACAGTCAAACAGAAAAACTTACTGGCTAATGCTGATGATCTAAAAAAAAAAAAAAAAAATATATTGGCCAACCACTAGACAATAAGAGCAGAGATGAGTCAGCATGAGATGACAAGATACAAGAGGAAAGAACAGAAGAGAAGTGATGAGAACATGTGAGGTAAGAGATTAAATGAGCCAAGATGACAAAAGGATTAAACGAGAAGAGAAGAGAAGAGAAGAGAAGAGAAGAGAAGAGAAGAGAAGAGAAGAGAAGAGAAGAGAAGAGAAGAGAAGAGAAGAGAAGAGAAGAGAAGAGAAGAGAAGAGAAGAGAAGAGAAGAGAAGAGAAGAGAAGAGAAGAGAAGAGAAGAGAAGAGAAGAGAAGAGAAGAGAAGAGAAGAGAAGAGATGTGCTTTAATACCAAGTGCCAGATGAAGGATGTCGACAGTGAAGAGACTCAGACGGCATCTATCATGACAAACAGACAGAAAGATGAAAGGATATGTGTGATTTAGAGCAAAGTGAGTCTGAAATGTCTCAATGTAATGAGTACTGAAGTTGACTGATACGTAAAAACACCACAATGACAACAGACACACTGAGAAAGAGAAACGGGCGGTGTCTCACCTCCATTACTGTGTAATTTGTCATCCTCAAGTTGTTCTTGAAAAAAAAAGTAATGCATATTCATTAATACATATTCAAATGAAATTCAATACATATTCATTAGATTTCTCTACAATACTTTTCTAAAAACAAATAGCAAATTAAGAATTTAACTGAAATGGGTCCCTTATGCCAGTTTTGTAGTGTTCATAATGGAATCACCAGCACCATTAATGTAGAAAAGAGGGAAATTAAAATATGAGTCAAAATATGATCCACCTTTTTTCCAGAAGATGACCATTATGCATCATGTCATGTTTTTCACAGTCTCTCTAGCTCTCTCTGCTTGTTTTCCTCTTTCAAAAATGATTGTGTTGACATAAATACAGAATAATTTGGCATTACAGTGAATGAACGGAAATCCAGCAGACAGACATTAAACGTGTCTAAACTCTAGAGTCTGTGGGATTATTTGTGGTTTAACCCTTTAGAAGATCATTTTCTGAATGTATTTTCAGGAGACTGTACGTGAGCTGTAGAAAATGTCTTCAACTCCAGGAGAGCAGGTAGGCTGTTGTGATTTGATTGATGGTACCTTTACATAGAATAGCTGAAAGACAGGAAGATGGATGGAAACCCACACAGCGAAATGTGCTACAGAACATCAATTCTTTTTCAAACTCGTCTAATAGGTTAATTGTAAAAGTGGTTCATTTTTCGTTCAAGTGGGTGAATTGTTTTAATTCTGCACCTCATTATATTATGTACTTCCATAATGCATGTTAACAATTCCGTTGTAGAATCACTCAACAAAAAAAAAAAAAAAAATACAAAAGCTGTCAAACTCTGCATTACAGCGAATGAACAGAAATCCAGCAGACAGACATTAAACATGTCTAAACTTTAGAATCTATGGGATTCTTTTCAGTTTAACCCTTTAGTAGATCATTTTCTGAATGTATTTTCTAAAGATTGAATTCTGTAGAAAATGTCTTCAGCTCTGGGAGAGCAGGTAGGCTGCTGTGATTTGATTGATGGCACCTTTACATAGAATAGCTGAAAGACAGGAAGATGGATGGAAACCCACACAGCGAAATGTGCTACAGAACATCAATTCTTTTTCAAACTCGTCTAATAGGTTAATTGTAAAAGTGGTTCATTTTTCGTTCAAGTGGGTGAATTGTTTTAATTCTGCACCTCATTATATTATGTACTTCCATAATGCATGTTAACAATTCCGTTGTAGAATCACTCAACAAAAAAAAAAAAAAAGATACAAAAGCTGTCACTGGGGTAGTGAGAAGGGTTCCCCCTTGGTCCGTTTAGGTCTGGGGAATGGGGATGTACCTTAATATGAACCTTTTTTTACCGCCCCAGTGACAGCTTTTGTAACTTTTTTTCGGGGAGTGTGTAATCATATGATATAAAAACGTGTTCATATTATGCAAATGGTATGCTGATCGATCCCTGTTCATGGAATATTAAAGGGATCACTTGATGCTTTTTAAAGATCATTATTTTGTGTATTTGGTGTAACAGAATATGTCAGGGTAGGTCTAAATGTATTTATATGTATTTATATTGTCTGTGAAAAGCGTAGGAGCATAAAATGTTCATCCAATCATATCCCTCGGTCCGAGGGCTACGACAGGCTGTCCTAAAAAAAATTTTTGAGGAGGCGTGGCTTTGGATAGTGATTTGCAGGGAGGGTGGGATCTTATGCTTTCAAAGTTAGCTTGCTATTGCCAGCCTCTCCAATATCGCCTACCCTACCTTTAATATTCTGGAAAAATATGTTTCTGAGGGAAATATTTAAAATCATCTGGACTGAAACTTTTAATTATAAAAACACTTCTTTTACATTTTTGTGCAACAAAAGGAATTAAAGATTAAACATTATTGCAATATTAAAAAGTAAATTTTTTCTGAGAGGTAGAGCCATATTAGCGAAATTTCATATTCTCCAGGCAAAAAAAAAGTCCACACAGAGGTAAATTTCAATACAAAACAGCTTTCTGTTGGTCAGCACAGCGAATCTATGAAAAAAGTTAATCCTTTGTGGAAGCTGCATTGGGAAATCGAGTGGATTCCTATTGAAATTTTGCGCTAGAACAATGGACAAATATGACCTTTAGGCTACAACTTAATTTAGTTAAAAATGTGATTTTAACTAAATAAAGTTAAAGCATAAGTCTATCCTTGCAGAACGAGTGTTACTTAAAGAGTGGGATTTTTTGTTATTTAACCACATTTTATTAATAAAGAAGATCAGGAATTATTACAAGCTGGACTTGAATGCATGACGCTCATGGGCACCACAGCTCATCATGTCAGGGCAAACGTACTAATATTTAGGCCACACTTCAAAACTAAAAATTACAGCTAAGTCATGGTTTACGAATAAAACTTCCTAAAAAAAGAGAAAAATTGTCAATTTCTGTCAAAGATCGTTAATCAGTAATTGTTTGGAATCCACAATCCACCAACTCCACACATGAACAAACACCATTACAGGACCATCCCTCTTGTGGTTTACCTGGACTGCGGCTTAGTGGTCTCAGTTCACTACGCACAAATGATTCCAAGGGCCCTTAACAACCCCTCAACCCCCTTACAAGACACGCTCGCTCTAGGGGACACACTCCCACTCTTTGAGCATGATGGGAGATAAGTGTTTGCCACTCCTAAGGAGGGGTCCAGTGGGCACAGCTGAAGGACACTTCTCGCAGTCCTCTCATGGCCTGGAAGATGCTCAAATAAGCATTTTTAATTACGAGATGACAAAACAAGCTACTTGAAGTTTCAAAGTTTCAGGCATGGCCTGTGCTTGACCCGCCGGGAGATGTGTGAAGTTTGCAATGTCGAGTTGCTTACACGATTGAGATATCAATAACTAAATACTTGGCTAGTTGATAAGTTTATTAATACTTTGTAGAGCCCCGGAGGAAGTTTCACATTAACTACATCCTTCTCCTTCTTCAGTGTGATTTTTAGGGCCTGACAAACAAACAACAACCCTGAGCAATTATCCTATATGCATATCACATCTTAACAGTACAACACTAACCAGATTGACAATAACTGGACTTAAAATCAAATGTTGTGTCTCTTTGTAATGTTAAAATACTGTATCCTATCATAGTGCCAATGTGCAATGTTGCTGCTTAACGTTTTTGTGGAAATCGTGATGCATTTTTAATTTCAGGATTCTCTGATGAATAGAAAAAAAAGAAAAAAAAACTTATTTATTTGAAAAATAAGTCCTTTGTAACTTTATAAATGTCTTTACTTTGATCTTATAAATGTCTCTACTTTGATATTTACTTTTGATCAATTTAATGCATCCCTGATGAAAAACTATTAATTAGTTTTAAAAAAATCATACTGACCCCAAACTTTTGGGTGGTAGTGTACATGTATACAAAGTAAAATGTAGAGTAGCAAAGATATCTGGTTAGAAAGTTTGAAACCTGGCATAGTATATATAAGAACACATCACAGAATTTAAACTTTAAAAAGTAATAAATATAAAATAAAATTGCTGAAAATGTACTCACACTCAGGCCATCAATGATGCAGATGAGTTTGTTTAAAGGGGTCATATGATGCGATTTCAAGTTTTCCTTTCTCTTTGGAGTGTTACAAGCTGTTCGTGAATAGATAAGATCCCTCAAGTTGCAATACACAAAATAATGATCTTTAAAAAGCATCATATGACCCCTTTAATAACAGATTTAGAGAAACTTTGCCTTACATCAATTGTTTACCAATGGATCCTCTGCAGTGAATGGGTGCCGTCAGAATGAGAGCAGATTATAAAAACATCACAATAATCCACAAGTAATCTAAATAAACCACAACCTGTGTATTTACAATAAACAAATTCATCAAGTCATTTTTTAACTTCAAACCGTCGCTTCCAGTTAAAAGTCCTCTATTTATAATATTGCTTTCTCCAGTGAAAATATTGTCTTGCCTGTATCAGGAGAGAAATATACACAGATCAAGCATCACTTACAAGCTACACAGTCCAAAATAGTTCTACACAAATATGGATTTTGATGTGAAAGAACAACAGGGGATACTATTTCACTGGAGGAAGCGTTATTATGGAATATGGACAAAGTATGGACATTTATAAAGTTACAAAGGACTTCTCTTTCAAATAAATAAATTGAAACGACTTAATGGTTAATTTGTTTATTACAAACATGCAGCTTTTTGCTTCACAATATCCCGAATCCGGTCTATGAACTTCCGTTCACTCACCACCAGAGGTCACCCGCTCACTACATGGACTCTCACACTACACAGACTGTTACACTATGCCCTGGACTACATTTCCCATCATCCATTGCACTGACTGCACACAGCTGTAACCAATCACACGCGCACCTGAAAGCCATTACACACACTATATAACACCTACCCAGATCCTGCTCTAGTCGCCGAGTATTGTTCTGCATTTATCACTCTCCTAGTGTTAGCTGCTTTACCAAGCCATTCCGTGTTTCCTGAGTTAAAGTTTAGTTTAGCCTTGTTCATAGTCTGTTTACCCGTGTTTTGATCTTAGCCTGTTTTCTCCTCTTGTCTGATCTCTACCTGCCCTGAAGTTTATAGCCTGCCTTGGATCTCTCTTTCGTCTTGTCGTTTGGACTCTGTTTGCCCCTGCCTGGACTATTACTCTGTACCTGGATTATCTCTCTCTGTCTAGCCCTCTGGATGTCGTTTGCTGATCGGAGACCCTCGTCTGCTCTTGGATTATTCTTGTGTCTTGCCCGTACCATACCAGTTTGCCATTGTTTGACCCTGCCTGTGTTCTGACCGTGTTTATAAATAAAGCTTGCACATGGATCCTCACGCCTCATGTCTCGTCGGCCCCATTACACACAAGGTGTTAATTGATGGACAAGGATTACTTGTGGATTATTGTGATGTTTTTATCAGCTGTTTGGACTCTCATTCTGACGGCACCCATTCACTTGTAAGGATACATGGTGAGCAAGTGATGTAAAGCAACATTTCTTCAAATCCGTTGTAATGATGAAACAAACTCCTCTACATCTCAGATGGCCTGAGGGTGAATACATTTTCAGCTAATTTAAATTTTTGAGTTAACTATTCACTTAACATGTTGCTAAGGTATTCTGCATGATGATATGCAAACCTATGGGACTTTTTTTGACTTTTTCATGTTCCACCAGGTCAAAATCTTTGCCTAGAGCGCTAAGAAAATAATCCACCAATTCAGGTCTGTAGCACAGACAGTGTGGGATGAGTTATATGACCAAATTGAATATGTAGGGTCAGAGGTTTGTTCAAATCCCTAATACTAACTATGAGTCTTATAACACCACTAATGACATAATATCCAAACTACAGAACACAAAGAAAGAAGGAGAGTCGACCGATAATGATTTAGCAAATCCTAATGAGAACATGTCAACGTTTCTGAAACAATGCATTTACAGTCACAACCATTGTACCTTATACAACTGCTACAAAGGGACGCATGGATACTTCTATTAGCATCTCGATTAGCAATGGCATTTTCACAAGTCAAAGATACTGCCATTAATATCACAAAACAACTCAAGAAAGGTGTCAAGACGACACGTCACCCACGCAGTTTGCCTATAAATCACAGCGCTAATCATTTCCCAATGCCATTAATTAGGTTCTGCTCTAATAATAATGCAATATGACTGACTACATGACACGATGACTACACTCTAAAAAATGCTGGGTTTTTTCAACCCAATTTTGGGTCAGATATGGTCTAACCCACCTGTTGGGTTAAAAAGTGAATTTAAAAATTTAACCAAAATTTAACCCAACAGTTGGGTTAGTCCATATTTGACCCAAAATTGGGTTGAAACAACCCAGCATTTTTTAGAGTGTATGAATATGACTTAGCAGTGATATTTCGGTCAAGACAGGGCTAATTATAAAGGCTCTCAGCCATCCAGAGTGGACAGAATACTGACAGTAAGGAAATGACACATGCATTAGATCAAAAAGACAAGTGTTGGTCTCTCCAACCAAACATGCCTTCAACCAAGAGGAACTGGACAGGCTTTACTGAGACAATGAACAAACCCTCTGTCAGCCTGCAAATCAAGTATCTGATTCACCTGTTGACCTTTTAACTATGTATGTCTTTGTTTTGCATGCAATTAGGCATGGGCCGATTACCGGTATCAAGGTATACCGCGATTTGAACATATCACGGTTTCAAAACCGCTAATATTTTCCGTTATACCGTTCCTGCGGTATGCGCTGTTTTTCATGTCTCCTCAAAGACTGAAAGTGCAGGAATCCCTCAGCTTGAGTGCAGTGTAGAGAGTAACAGGACCCTCCTCTTCCTGTTGGTGCGAGGGAGCGGTCAGTCACGTGTGTGTATGACGGCCGAAGGAGCTTCCTCTGGAACTTACGCGATCGGCAACCGGACGTTTATTGTTTTATTGCAGTCGATCTCTGTTCTGGACTTGCACAAACTGCGTTGCAATGCATATCAATTTCCAAATGTCATTTATGGGAAGATATGAAGTCTGTAAACGCCCGTTAACACAGGCCAGATACGCTGAAGATGGACGCAAAGAGAAAAATACTGTAGCAGGCAGATCACTCACTGTTCATGATGCACGAACTATTGGAAGAAAATCCTCAATATTGATTTGGGGGTTTATATGAATGTGTTTCTGAGGGGAACTGACTATCTTCAGAAACGTTTAGATGGTATTTTCTTTTCATCTCGTCCCTGTATAATTCACATTAAAGCAGTGTTTTCAGCGCAGCGCTGCTTTGTTTACAGCGGTAACCAAGGAAACACCGTATCTGGTGTTCCATGAGCGCCTCCTGCTGTCAGAGAGTGAATCTGCGTCTCATTCAGAGCTTCTGCTGTTTGCTTCGTTCAGGCATGTAGTATAATTTCACAAAGCTAGTCAGAACATTCTGTTTTTGCTTCAAATTGGGTTATTATTAAATCAAATTATGTATATGAAATTATATAACTAAATGATATGTATATGAATTATATAACTAAAATTAAATAACTGTAATTACAGATTTAGGTTAAATAAAAAATGTCAGTCTTTATTTTTCTTCTTTTTAGGGTAGCAGTAGCTCTAGCAGCAAATCAACCATCCACATCAAAAGCTGCAGGACAGCCCACATTTCAGAAACAAATCAAAGAAAAAATAAACAAATACTACTGTTCCAAATATTCTGTATGTTGCTCAAAATATATTGTGTTCAGTTTTTTTTTTTTTTTTTACCCAGACATTTCAAATTAACACATTTTAGAGCTGTAACAACAATACCGTGATACCATAATATTTTTGCTTAAGGTTATCAAACCGTCAAAATCTCATACCGGCCCATGCCTACATGCAATTAAACTATATGCAATCATTCAAACATTTGGGGTGAGTAAGATTTTTTTAAAGGTTTTAATATAACACATCAAATTGATTAAAGGTGACAGTAAAGACATTATAAATGTTAAAAAAGATTTCTATTTCAAATAAATGCTGTTCTATTGAACTTTCAACTCAAAGAATCTTGATAAAAAAAATTGCATCAAAGTTTTCACAAAAATATTGTGTGTGTGTTTATTTATTTGTTTATTTATTTATTTATTCCTGTGATGGCGAAGCTGAGTTTTCAGCAGCAATTATTTTCTATTAAAGGAAACATTTATTATAATAAATTATATATAGATATATAATAAATATAAGTTTCAATGTAATTGTATTAGGTTGCAAATCAAGCAAGATAGATTATGCGTGATTCCCTTGCACTGCTTCGTTCTGCCTATAAGAATCCTGTTTAATGTATTACTTTTCTCTGGAGAGCAATGAGGTGTGAGGTCTCAAACTCACTAACATCACTAATTCAGTTTAGTATCCTCTCGACGACACCACAACCCCTCTCATTCTCTCTCCCCACATTCTGAACTGTCCTTATGAGACCTCTATGCTTATCTTCATAGCCTTCAATAGAGGGACTTGAAAAGATACTGAGATGAAGGAGAAAAGACTGCAGGCTAGTGAGGGGCAGACACTAAGAAAACAGGTATAGTTCACCCAAAATGTTTTTTTAATGAATTCTGTTGTCATTTATACACCGTCCAAGTGATAAAAAAAAAAACTTTCTTCCATGGAACGCAAACAGAGAGGTTTAAACAAATATCTGAGCTGCGTATATCTATACAATGGAAGTGGATGGTGTCCTCAGGCTATCAAGCTCCAAAAGCTCTGTAAAAGCATCATAACAGTAATCCATATGACTCATGTACTATAAGTCTTCTGAATCCTTATATATGGTCTGATCCATACATATAATCCAACGTGATCTCATGATAATTCGTATGTATTTTACGTAAAAATCGTTATTCACTGAAAATCTTCCTCCACTTCCCAGGTCACCATTCACTTTCATTGGATGGAAAAAGCAGCTTGGATCACAGAAGAAACAATGTCCTTAGTAGGTATGGAATGACATGAGAGTGAGTAAATGATGACAGAATTCTAATTTTTCTGTGAACTCTTCATTTAAATTAATCAAGCGTCTGAATAAAGACACTGCAGAGATGAGAACAAGGAGGGTAGAGAGACAGACGGAGAGCAAAAGTGAGAAAGAAAAAAAATCAAGATGACAAGAGGTGCCAATTCTAAATTATACACCACGCTCTCGTGATGGCTGGAATCCCCCGTAGTCCTTGTGTGGCACCTCCGCTGGACCCTGAAGGACCCCATGCTGGGTCCTCAACAAGCTACGAGCATCTTAAAAGCCTCTATAAGCCCGTATTTAAACAAAGCAATCCAGCCTGGTCACACTTTCAACAGTGCAATCGGTGGTTAGTGCTGTGCCTGAACACTATCACAGCAGGGAATCCACGTTTGCGAAAATTCAAGCACTCCAGGGCAGCCGCACTAACGCTACTCAAAGCAAATACAGAGTCAATGGAGGAAAGAAAGAGCAGATGTGAGGGTACCGTGGATTTGGTAACGAGATTCAATGACAACAAATTGCATTATGTCTTATCACTTCAAAAATACATGCACAATTTGAACAGATGGAGAAAAGTGTGCAAACAAACACTCAAATAAAAGATCACTTAAAAAAAAGCACAAGCAAGGCTTGTGTAAAGTTGTATGCGTGATATAATTTACCTGCTAAAGAACATGCCAGAATAGTTTTCCTTTGTTTTCTCGCAATCTTATTATAACATTTACACAACGTACTACTAGACTGAAAGAGCTTTGCTGCCCTCTGTTGGCCAACACAGCCATTTTTGAGTTCCCCAGAAGGACATTTTTTTGTCTTTGAGAAATATTTCATCTTATCACTTCAAAAATACATGCACAATTTGAACAGATGGAGAAAAGCGTGCAAACAAACACTCAAATAAAAGATGACTTAAAAAAAGCACAAGCAAGGCTTGTGTAAAGTTGTATGCGTGATATAATTTACCTGCTAAACAACATGCCAGAATAGTTTTCCTTTGTTTTCTCGCAATCTTATTATAACATTTACACAACGTACTACTAGACTGAAAGAGCTTTGCTGCCCTCTGTTGGCCAACACAGCCATTTTTGAGTTCCCCAGAAGGACATTTTTTTGTCTTTGAAAAATATTTCATGATTTAAAAAAAAAAAAAAAACTTTTAATAGAAAATGTAAGACGATTCATAAAAATAATAACTTTAATACTGCACATTATCATACATTTTCATGGTCAATTATGGGTTGATTATTAATCTGGCTCATAAGTATCAATCAAATCATTAAACATATGCAACATTAAATTTGCAAATCATTAACTTCCATGGATGCAGAAAGCTGCAAGATGTGCTTACGATGTTCACATCAATTGAGGACAAGATGATTAGCAAAAAAGTCAATAAAGCAGGACGCTCCAGCCCTTTAAGACCATTAATTTAACCCTTTAATTATCAGCTTTCAAGCTCTAACTTCATCACACACTGGTGAGGATTTAAATTGGACTGAGATTTGCAGAAACACTTCCTTCAATCAGATCTTTTTCAGGTAAGAGCAGTAACAATCAGCTCCAGCTGTGGAGGTAGAGGACAAACACTGCAGGAGGATCTAGTTGATCATTTAAAGTGTGATGTTACCTAACACTGTTATCAAACTGTGCTGTATTGCAGACCATGATACAATGCTGCCCTCTATTGGTGGAAACACACTACGAACAAGCTCTGAGGTATCAAACTGTATAAAACACAGCCCTGAAGCTCATTGCAATGAAAACATCGGGAGTAAAGCCTTATTTAAATAAAACCTTTTAAGTAAATCAATTTATGAATTCATTCATGTTACAAATACTAATAAATTCAAAAACCCGAGCCTCATGGGGTGACATATGATTCAATTAGTAAAACATTTCTGTGCAATTTACACAATTTTTATTCAGTACGGATTCATTAAACTGATTCATCAAAAGTAACAGTAAAGACATTTATGTTTTTGTTAATAAGCACAGCTACTGAAAATTTAGCTTTGCCATCACAAGAATAAATTATATTTGAAAATATATTAAAACAAAAAAAACTCTTATTTTAAATAGTATTTTTTTTTTTTAATCAAATGAATGCATGTTAACAAATCATCATTAATATTGTTAATTAATATGGTTCATATTTTAACTGATCATGGCTCATCCAGTCATAATTAGAGTTGGAACTATCTGTACAACTTATAGTGGGACATACTGTGGAAAACCGGGTTTTGTTTGATTTTTTGACATTAAAGAGTTTAATGTACTATGCAGACATACTCAAGTGCACAAAGCTCCCTCCCCATTCCACGATCTGTGATTAATTAACTAAAATACAAAATAAAGCCTGCACACACAAAAAAAAACTGCTATATAACTAAATGCATCATATTAAGCAAAATCAGATGCATTATATGACAGTGCGTAACAGTCTCTTTCCATCCCAGTCCACAATAATGAAACTCAGCGCTGTGTTGCCCTCTACTGGACAATCTCTGATATAGCTTTTCTTTCACACCAGAACAATAACTTGGGACCAAAAATATAGGATACCTCTAATTAACCATTCCAGTAATTTTAGAGGAAAAAAAACAAATCTACAATAAATGCTACACCATATAATGACGTTTTAGAGAATTCTGTGTTTTCATACTTTTCTGTACTTTTTGCCATAAAGTGTAGACAGACAGACAGACAGATAGATGATAGATAGACAGACAGACAGACAGACAGACAGGTGATAGATAGATAGATAGATAGATAGACAGACAGACAGACAGACAGACAGATAGATAGATAGATAGATAGATAGATAGATAGATAGATAGATAGATAAGGACTGTATGAAGGCTCAGAGAACAGTCAGGTGATATTTTTAGCTGCATCCTGTGAACTCACCTGATTTGTGGGCTGATCGTAGACATGTGAGCGAGGCATTGAGCCGAGCACATTCTTCATCACTCGCTCCAAACTTCTGCAGCGCCTCACACACCTGCTCATCCGACATCTCCAACAGAGCCTCCAGAGTCAGCTCACCTGGAGAGATCTCCTACAATAAAGAGACAAGTCTGAGATGTGCAAGCTGACCTAGACTGAAAAACCATTTGAGAAATCATTTGTATGTCATTCACTTGCGCCCCATGAGATTTTTGAGCCAAGTGGATTTTGACTACAACTTCCAAAAAAGTATGTTAAAATAGTATACTACTGTTCAAAAGTTCAGGGTCAGTGAGAGGTGTTTTTTTTTTTTGTTTTTTGTTTTTTTTACAAAATTAATGCTTTTATTCAGCAAGGATGCATTAAATTGATCACAATTGACAGTAAAGACATAATGTTACAAAGGATTTCAATTTCAACTTTAAATTCATGAAACAAAATCCTTAAACTGTCCCTAAACCTTTGAACAGTATTGTTTAATTTAGTCACATATACATCATTTATTCACATACATGTTCCTCAAAACTCATATAAGTTGGTATCAAAATGACAAGCAGTGCAAATACTATATTAGCCCATTTAATTACATACTATGGGAAATTCAAAGTGAAATTGCATAACAAAAGGGCATTAATAGAATGAAAAACATGTTAAAGTTAAAAATTACCAATAAATTATTCATTTTATTAAATAATAAATAAATGTATCATGTTAAACAAATGTACCTTTTGATTGAAGTAAAACATTAAACAATACTGTTTTATATAATTTAAGTATGATTTGATCTGAACAAATAAATCATTTGAAATACCTCCTTTAAAAAAAAAGTAACAGGGTTTATAAAACTAACCTACAGAATATTGAGATGAACTGATGACAAAGGACTTGAGACTTAACTTGGACTCATAAACATGTCTGCAACACATAACATTACTGATGCTGTTATCCACAGTAAATTACAATAAATGCTACAACGACATATTAGACCAATACACTTATTAAAACAAATGCTTTGCTCAGTGGTGACAGATTCAAAACTACAACCTTCAATTACCATGCAAGATGCCTATTACATTCAAATTTAAAATGTAAACACTCAGCTGTCAGCATCTTTAAAATATAACATTATTTTAGCTTTTAATTCTAAAACATACAACTTTACTCTTCGCTTCAGTCTCAATAGTGCACAACAGTCCCTGTCCACTTTTTTCATCGGTCTTCATTCAGGAAGTATTTTTCCCATTCATTCTTTCCAAAGATAATTTTCAAAATGTCTTTATTTAAGAGTTCTAAACCACAAACTAAACCAACAGGCTATGAGGTGAATCACAACTTTACAAACTTTGATTTGTAACGAAAAGTATTTGAAAATCGGACAAAAAGGCAAAAGGTACAAGACTCTGTGCTTAACGGCTCAAACGAGGTAAGGAACTACAATCCCATGAAGCACTGCAACTGACATCGAATTAAAAACAAAGGAGAAATATAAAAATATTGATTTAAAGATGTTGGTTATATATAGAGAAACAAACTGGTTGAAATAATGTGAGCTGATGGCTTCAGCAAAAGCATATTCCATTGGTTAATTCCCCTGTGGACAAAATTAATAGGATTTTTATTTGAGGAACGGTTGTGTTCTATATAGTTGCAATTCCTTCTCCACATCAGCAGGGGGCTTCAGCACATTGGACAGCGCCAACACTTCAGCACTGAGGACAGCGACACAGGAGGAAAAACCTCAAGGCCTTCAGAGTATCTGCTGTTCTAGATCATATGTTTACAACCTTTTATGCCATCAGAAGGGAAATATTTCGAGATGTACTGCATGGGGAGGCTCAGAAGCAGCTACTTCCCACAAAACATCCTGATCCTACATAAGCATGCTCTCACTAGCCAACCGTAAACCAGTCACACATTTACATATAATTACACATCTCTCCACACACTCACTTAAATCTGGATTTCACATTACTATGTTCACTTTAGTGTACAATTTCTAGATATTTATATATTGTATTTATTTTCTTTCTTCTGTTTTCTGCCTTTATTTTCATTGCATAAACATTGCTTGTAAAACGTGTGTAATTTGTCTGCTTTCTTAACATATTGTTCCTGTTTTCTAATCATTTCCTCTTACCAATTTCAACTTGAAATCAAGCACTGACAATGAATCAATATGGTGTAATTAAATCAATACGTAGGGTTAGTAAAAATATCATAAATTTAATATCATAAATAAAAACATCAAACAGATGTAATTGTTTTTAGTAATAAAGCGGAGTAAAATGTTCAGTATTTAAGACAAGATTTAGTGACATTTTCTTATTCAATATTTTCACTTGCAGTATCAAAACTTGCTTTTCTTTTCTCTGCTAGATTGTTTTGATTTGATTTGCAAATATTGCTTATGACAGAAATTGCTGTTCTTACAGTATATTAAAATTATCGCTTTAAATCATACATTACTGTGCACTTCCAAAAGTTAGAGATCAACTGGCTTTATTTGCTTGCCAGATTTAGATGCATTTGGCACTTAGTCCTTCTTGACATTGATAATAGATTGTGGCAGTATGAAAACACATACAAGGATTTTTAATGTGTTATGGCCGAGCGGAGGAGAGAAATCAATTATCCGGAAGTGAGGAAATGTGTATTTAAGGTGGAGCTGCAGGAGAGCGCAGCAGTAGTTAGCAGATAGATGCAGGTCACCTGAATCAAGTCAGACGCTGTCGCTGCATTGTGGAGACCTCGCTGTGTTTGGGCAGGGTGGATCGCTACGAGCGTGAGTTGCTGGGCGATCGTTTGAGTGTGCGTGCTGCACCTCCGGACACCAGCTCTCTTATGCTGACAAGTGCGAGCAGGATCTCGAGGTGAATTGCTGTTGTTCATCTCTTAAACCTCATGTTAAGAAAACTTCCCCCTGCCATTAGCGGCCAGCAATCCATTCGTATCTCAAAAACACACACTCTTTTTTGTCACACACAAATATCCACAAACATTAACGCGCGCACTTTCACGAAACACTTAACGTTAGTAAACCTTGCTGTTTGGTATTTGTATTATCTATCACTCTAAAAAATGCTGGGTTGTTTCAACCCAATGTTGGGTCAAAAATTGACTAAGGTAGCAGTTTCACTGATGCATGTAAACCTCAGCAGATTCAGCACTCCTTGAGATACAATGTGTAGAAGGTAGTAACAAGAGACAAAAGAAACATGGAAGAAAACATTAAATATAGAATTCTTAGATCACATTAAACATGATTAAACACTTGATTATATTTGTACACTCTAAAAAATGCTGGGTTGTTTCAACCCAATGTTGGGTCAAATATGGACTAACCCAACTGTTGGGTTAAAAAGTTAATTTAAAAATGTAACCAAAATTGAACCCAACAGTTGGGTTAGTCCATATTTGACCCAACATTGGGTTGAAACAACCCAGCATTTTTTAGAGTGTACAAATATAATCAAGTGTTTAATCATGTTTAATGTGATCTAAGAATTCTATATTTAATGTTTTCTTCCATGTTTCTTTTGTCTCTTGTTACTACCTTCTACACATTGTATCTCAAGGAGTGTTGAATCTGCTGAGGTTTACATGCATCAGTGAAACTGCTACCTCAGAGGCACCTTCTTCCATTTTCTTTCAAGTTTTATTATTTCCTTGTCATTGTTGGACTACAAAGTCGGTAGAAAGACTATATTGGAACTTACCCTTTTGAACTTTGGTGGATTGTTGAAAATATGAGTGTGAACCAAAGTACTAAGTTTTCTGTTTGATTCCATATTGATTGTTGAAAATATCTCTGTGAAACTGAGGTTGCATTAGAACTTGAAAAAGAATGCAAAGTTTTTCTGTTTGTTTTTTTTTATTAATTGTTAAATACAACTTTGAAACTATGAACCTGAACTTATTTTGTGTGGACATTTCATTCAAATTTTTTTTTTATTTCATCGGTGGTTACATCTGTTAGAAATTTTCTTAGATCCCGCCACCAAGATAATGTAGAAATTAAAGTTGCTAACTGATTGGATGAACTAAAAACTTTCATGAGCTAAGACCAGCATTATTTTAGCATCACTGACTGATATACTATTATAGTTTTTGCTAATATTTTCAATTAGACTTTATTTTTATATATTCTGTTTTCATTTTAATTTTAGTTAATGTTTTCATAATTTTGTTATGTTTTTGTAATTTGTATTAGTTTTTTTTTTAAATATGTCTATACAGTTTTTTTTATTAAGTTTTAGTTTATTTAGTCTAAGCTGACAATATTTCTTTTTTTATATTTTATTTCTGTTAATGTTTATTTTTATTTCAAGTGCTGTGTAGAATTAGACTTTGTTTTTATATTTTCTGTTTTCATAATAATTTTGAAGTTTTTGCAATTTTGTTAGTCTTTAAGTTTTAGTTTTATTTTAGTTATTTTAGTACTTCAATTTTATACAAAAATTTGAAATGTTGCCAGCTGTTTTTAATATTTTATTTTGGTTAATGTTTATTTCAAGTAATGATTTTGTTCATGGTTTTAGTCTTAGTTAACGATAATAACCCTGTTTGAGACAATAATAAAATTCTAAAGATTTTATTGGTAATGTCAATCACAGGGCTGATTACCTAAAGCAAATGACACCAATACTAACCCCTAACCCTAACTTTAGTATAGCATTGGTAGCACATCTTAATAGACAGCATTACAGTCTGTCACAATCGAATTCATCCATGATATTTCTAACTGAATCCATGAAGACTGAACTTTTCTTGACAGATGACTGTGATGGAGTTGGTCAATGAAATCATCTGTGGGGTGGGGTTTGTGCATGACTGGTTTAGAGCACAACACACAGGATTGTACATACCTCAATAACCTCCTTCCTCATGTTAACAATGCGGAACCAGTGTCCCAGCCGCGGGAATCCATCCAACTCCACATTCTGCTCCTGTAAGGACACTTTACGCTTGCAAGAGAGCTGCCGACTAAAATACTTCACCAGTTTACCCTGAAAAAAAAAGAAAAAAATAACTTTATGTAGCACTCATTAACCTATATGATTTTTAAACATTTTTAATATGTAAATATAAGTTGAACAATTTACATCAGTCACATACGCAGGTCTGTAAGCGAACTCTAAATGCAATGCTTGGCATTTTTATCTGTCCTTCATGTCATTCAATATTTTATGATCTTTTTGAACTGATTCACAGCATGTTGGAAAAACATGAATATTCTAAACTGGACAAGTTTCCCAAGAGTGATGCCATTGCAGTGTTTGCGCAGGGAAACGAGGAGGAATACGAAGGCAACATTTTAAGCTTTGTTACTACCTCCATGAATAAACAACACACAAAAAAGCTCACAGGAGACACTAGCTTATTTTCAACACTGAAAAGAATTTGGTACAGAATTTTTTTACTCATAAAATGCTAGTTAATTTCAAAAACAATCACAGAAAAACAGCAAGTAACACATTGAATTAAATTTGAAATTTTGAAGTAGAAAAACTGAAATGGTAGGCCTATTGTTTTTTTGTAAAAGAATTTTTGTTTTACTTTGTTTTAAAGACTTAATATTGAACTATTCACAACTGTTTGGGAGGCAAAAAGTGTAAATGCACTAAATGATTCTTACATCAAGTAAATATTGCTAAAAATTATACTTTTTAGGTGTTTTCCGTCATGATATACTCATTTTTAAGATGAAGAAAAAATCAGCAGGTGAGTTAGAGTAAGACATTCTTTAGGTTTATACTGAAAATATAACAGGTTTTGTGGTTCAGCTCCATTCCCAGCATGCGCCAGGGCATGAATAATTCATATGGCTATATTGTTAGACCATATACCAGTTCTATTTACACAGTTGTTGGGGGTTTTGTTGTCAAATTTATAAGTGTTAGACATTTTAACGTATTTCACGAATAATTTTATGATGAATATTCATGTAATATAGAATGTTCATTTCTTATAGGAAAAAATTAGATCAAGCACATCATTTGAACTATTTAAAATAAAAAATAATAACTGTAAAAAAAAACTTATTCTTAATCATTCTGCATTAACTCACAACATTTATTTACTGTGTAAATTGATTAATTGAACTTAAAAAGCTGTATGAACACTTTTTGTTTACAACAAAAGGCACAACATGCAGCAAAATAATGGATTTGTTGTGTCCTTATGGATTATCCACAAGCAAGTCTGCGCTATAGAGTACATGAAGAATATCACACACTGGATGCCATCAAGATACATCTTGACCTTTCAAGCTAATGAGTAAATAGTAATCAGCTATTTGATCATTTCAACCTTATCAGTTTATTAAACACTGTCCATAAAAATCTGTAGTCTGTTCAGTTTCATTTGTGTTGAGTTGATCTCCCATGGCAACACTGTTTGCTGAACGTTACTGTATGAAAACAAAACACATTGTCTGTGGCTAGCTGAAATAATCAAAGATTAGAGACATTCCTTCTAATGTACAGTTTCATTCAAAGTTCTCAATTCACTCCCTGAACTAAATACCCTTTCTGAACTGAAATGGACTGACCCAAATCCCTGTCACTCTCTCTTGTTATTTTGGAATGGCTGCAGGTACAGGTGCATCTCAATAAATTAGAATGTCGTGGAAAAGTTCATTTATTTCAGTAATTCAACTCAAATTGTGAAACTCGTGTATTATATACATTCAGTGCACACAGACTGAAGTAGTTTAAGTCTTTGCGACATTCTAATTTATTGAGATGCACCTGTATATTTCGAAAAGGACAGACTAATTCTTTAACCCAAAAAATCCCAAACTTTTTGTCAGCTGAACCCTTTTAACAATTAACTCTTTTTTAAGTAAATATTTCAATAATTTAACAACACATTGACATTTTAAGTTAATTGTCACATGACATGCAGGTAAACAAATAAAATATTTTATTTGAATTTTTATTCAATCAATTATTTTAATTTTACATTTTTATGATTCAAGATCATTGACTGATTGATTGATTGAGATATCTGTCCATTATGGAAGCCAAGGAATAAAAAAAGGGTATTTACAACATTTTTACTCACAATTCATACTGTGTTACTCACAATTCTGATTTTAAAAAAAAGCCTGAATTTTGAAATATAAACACAAAACTGTGAGATATAAACTTCCAATAAAAAAAAAAAAAATATATATATATATATATATTATTCTATGTTGTTTCTAATGTAATTTAAGCCAATGGCAATTTGTAAGCAAAGGATATGCTTGTTTTAAACTATTAACCAATGAATATTATAAACATACAAAACTATAATTAATAAGAATCCTTGATTAGAAAATACTACAGATTCTATCAGTATCTGATGTATTTGAAGGACATGGTTTGTCTAGACCACATAAAATGTCCTCTTGCAATATACTTTAAACCATGAATGAGTTTTTATTATTTTTGGTAAAAGCTCATATAGGTAAAGAGGGATCACTGTATTGTTGCCATTACGCTTTGAGCATCACTGGTGCCTGGTAAATTGAGGATGCTAATGCACGTCCATCGCCAGATAAACAAGCAAGAACCCCCTGATAATATCTAATGTTTGTAATTATTATTCCATCAACACGAACAAACAAAGTGCTTCATTGTGACTTACTGACACTAGTGACGGCTGCAATCGACAGCCAATGGAAAACGGGTTTCCCAACATCAAGAGAACAGAGTGCAAAAATACTAGAAAGCTTCAGAAAAGCAGACTAAGTCAAAAAAAAAAGGCCAAACGCTATGCCAACATGAATGCAACAGCACATAATCATGATCAAAAGTATAACCTTACTCAAAACACAGATATAATCACTAAATACTATATCATAAGACCAATGAAAGACAAATAACTTACTATAGCCCGCTGAAAGGTAAGATATTGACAAGATAATAATGGTGGGTTAAGAAATAGGTGTCATACAGGCGACACATCAAGCCCATAAGCGGAAATAAATTTTCTTGCATCTGCACAGAGCCACAGACCCAGTCTAATGTAAAACAATATTTATTTGAATATTTTAAATAGCATACTGAAACACAAAGCAAAAGAAGTCAACAAACTGGCAGGGTTGCAGTTGGATGTGGTTTAATCTAAAATTCCCCACCCATTCAAACAGGTGAGACCAGGGCTGTCACGAAAGTTTTCACAAGGGTTTTATATCTCAGTAACCATAAGGTTTCGAGTTACAAGTCCAATGGCACAAGTGTGTTTTGTATGTTGGTTTTAAACACCTAGTTCAAAACTGGTGTTTTATATGTTGTAATCTTGAACAATTGTTAATTACAGTATCTCTTAAAGCAAGCCAAAACAATACTCTGATATTTTTTCTTATGTTACTCTACCTTTTTGCTGTATAATTGTTTAATGGTTTACATTTTGCTGAAAAGCCTAAAATAAAATAGAGAGTAACAGGGAGTCCGATTCCTGAATGAATGGCTCTTATGAGACAGTTATTTGTAGTAAATCAAAAACATGCAGCACAACAAATGTAGTTGGATCACTGATCTATAATAGAGAAGTCATTATATAGATCAGTGAGTTGGATAGATTCCTGAATGAATGACTCTTATGAGTCTGTTCTTTTTAGTAAATCGAAAGCATATGGTGTGTGTAAAGTAATTTGATTCCTGAGCAAATTACGCATTTGAATCGGTTCTTTTTAGTGAATCAAATAAATATAGTGAGATCAGCGTAGTCAGGGTTTAAATTGGACCGGGGCCGTCCGGGGCTGAGACCCGGCACAGGGGCGTTTCTAGCCATTTTGACGCCCTAGGCGAAATCCAAATTGGTGTGACGCGTGAACTTCCACTTTAAATGACATGACACTCTGCTATCTATATGACTCTGCTTCCATTAAGTGCTGTTAGTAGTTAATTAATTAATTCAGCATTTCAACATTTCCGTAAGGATGCGCTAAATTCAACAAAGCGGTTTAATATAGGATGTATTGATCTTGTGATTTAGCGAATTTTACAATACCAATATTTTTTTAATTGGCCGTTACATTTTTATATGTGAATATTACACACACCACATTGATCCTTTAACAATGCGTTGGCGCAAAAAAGCACACCTTTTGGACCAATTTTGCAGCGGGATTTCTCCACTGCCACAAATACTGCCTTAACAAAATACTCATTTTGTGCACTTTTTTTACTGTACCAATATTTTAAATTGGTCTTTGAACTTAGCTTTATTGCAAGGCTAAAAAAAAACACGTTACTTTGCCAAAGCACTGACAGAACCCATAGATCTAATGGTGTTGTTGAGCACTCCAAATGCAAACTTTGCATGCAACAATCCGG
>NW_015554072.1:180977-186897 GCF_001515605.1 Sinocyclocheilus anshuiensis
ACAGCGCATCTCACAGCAACCAGCCGATTCATTGCTGATTGATTCCGTGTTTTGAACGAATCGGTTGAGTCAAAGTTTCATTAGCCCATGCATAAACATCTGATGATTCTGCCTTTTGAACGAATCGCTTGAATGAACGACTCAATGACTCACTCATTAAACGCTCACTACTGGCACCTACTGGCGTTTTAATTTCGTTGAAAAGTATCATTTCCACCATCATTTCTTGTTTGTATATTCAAAAATATTTAAAATAATCTCATAATATTATTTAATGCAGTTGTATTTTTCAGTGTAAATTATTTAATTTGATAACGTATAGATAATCACATTATTATAATTGAATTTATAGATCAAATGTAAGAATTTGAAATGAAAGTATTAATGAGATTAGTGGGAAAATGCCCTCTATAAAGGTAAAAAAAAATGCCCTTGGATAAAATATAAAAAACATACAGATTTATGTCACAGCTGATAGAAAACTGATGAGAATATTGATTCAGAATAAATCATATTTGCAAAAAACAAAACACACACACACATATATATATATAAAAACTCGATACCATAGAGCCCCCCCCACACATAACAAATCCCAATTTAACCCCTGAGTGTAGTGTCCAATTGTCAGACGAATTACTTTTATGAGCCAACTCTTTTTAGCAAAAGAAACACTTTTGAATAAATAGTTCTTGAATGAATCTGACTCACTTGAACAGTGAGTTAATACTTTCGTCCGGTTAGCATTATTTGTTGTAGCCTATAAGTAGATGCCTACTTACAAATTATTCATATATAGCCTATATATATATATATATATACAGGGGTGGCTAGACAAATAACGAATAGGCCTATGTTATCTTATTTTCCTTAGGCTTGTTTTAAAGAGTTGTTAAATGTCTCTGTGTAAACGCAAATTTTGTAGAATTTCGATGCTGTTTTGTTATAGTCTGTTCTGTTGAAATCTGAAATCTCATCATTTGGCAACATGCTGTTCAAGGCAGTAAGCAACATGAGCTGCAAAATTCAACAAAAGTAGCTCGAATCGAATCACTTCATTTAGAATAATCGGAATCGATTCCGATCCCACATAGCCTAACTAAAGAAACAAAAAGAGTTAAAGACGTTAAAACAAAAAGCGTTACAACACTTCTCGTTCTCCCTCAAGTCTAATTGCCATCGTTTTTAAAAAGCATTATAGGTCACCCAGATCTAGCTATCGGGTCTTTGAAAAAAAAAACATATTTGGGCGACCACTACAGTAGCCTACTATAGCCAACACAACATACTACCATCATATCAAAAGAAAATATCTGGGACATTACCTCTGGTTACATAACACAATTTAAAACAATCTCATGTTTATATTGTACGAACGACCGTTTTAATGACGAGGATGATTTAAAAATGAGGATATAAATTAATGTCAACAATAGGCCCCTTTCGCTGTCCATGTCAGCAGCGCGAGCGCACGAGCCACCTTCTTCACCACCTGCAGAATGCGCAAGCTCGCGCCTCTCACTGCAGCGCGAGCTTCTTCGTTTATTACGCCAATACAGTCAATCCCCGAGATGCAACTTTAATTGAAGACACGATCAAAGATGCGAAATTGTTTAATGTGCATGCACTCTCGTGACATTTGTAGAAATGCTGGGGTGCAACATTTACATTTGGGCTCAGGCAAGTGGATGCTTGCTTACCTCCAGCGTTCGGATTTCTTTTTGTGTCAAGTCGTTGGATGTGGCACATTTGGTCCTCAGACCTTCCAAGCTGGAGATACTAATGTCTATCATGTTTTGCACCAGTTCGCACTGCTGCAAGGCTTTTTGCAAACTCAGATGATGCTCGTCGCTTTTGGTCATATTCTCCTCGTCCATAATTTGTGAGCAGCGGTCCGTCTCTTAAGTGCAGGCTACTTTTTCGCTAAATCAATTTAGATAGTGCGTTCGTGAAAGCACGAATAATGGTGTGTGGTCATGAAAAACTATACTCTACTTGTAAGGCGATTCCATTGTTGATATTCTGATATCCTGACGGAGTTGTCATCAGGGTTGCACAGTTTATGTTTGATGCTCCGGCTTGACTCTACCATAATACACAGATATTGAAGGAAGGAAGGAAAAAATACAAATCAGATCCTCGCTGCGGTGGCATCAGCTAGATCCATTGCGCGCGTGAGAAATACAACACAAATTGAGACATCTTTGTCATAGATGATAAAGGAGAACGTTAGGTGTTATTTCTTAAAGATAACGTCTGATTTGACTGCACGTATTCCCCTTCTGGACCATCATCAGCTGCATCCCGGCGCTCCCCATCACACCGACATGTTCGCGTCAATCAAATTCACAGCAACAGCATCAGCATCGCATCGCCGACACAAGCAGGGGAGAGAGTTCTCGCGAGATAAGCATCAATGCAGTGAGCTCACTGTTTGAACTCGGAGAACCTTTTTTTAATCAAACCACTGTTTTATATGCTCAAGTTCTATAAAAAGTAGTTGAACTGCCTGTCAAATGAAAGTTGCCCCACTGCATTTCCAAGTGCAGCCTATACTTTAAAATTGACAAGCATCATCTTCACCTATCAATGTTACACTCTAAAAAATGCTGGGTTAAATACAACCCAGTGCATGACTAAGATGGTTTACTCGTTTTAGATGGTTTGCACTGGTCTAACAGCCACAGACCAACCTAGTAGACCAGCCAAGACCAGCAAACCAGCCCAGGCCATACCATTACTTTTTTACCTGTTTTTTAAGTAACTAATTTTAATTTCCACTGCAGACCTGTATAATTTAATTTTCATTGTATACTTGTATAAAGTATGGCTGGAGTGACAACAAACAAATCTTGTCTTGATTCGAATAAGCAACACTGAATAAAAATCACCCTTGCTAAAGCTTTATGTGCATTATCATTTTGCGTGAACACTTAGTCTAAATACTTACAGTAACTGCTCCAATATCGTATTAGGGAATACAATTGCTTTTTGATGAATACATCATTTTTCATACATAAAAATGATACGGAGGGCACCAAGCATATCGTAGACACAGCTAACGAAGAGTGACTTTGATGTTCTCTTCAACTCTTATTATGAAATCACAGCCTCGTTAAACCCCGCCTTCATTAAAATCGCGCTTCTGATTGGTCGAGAATCTGTAAGCAAGCGACGTTCCCGGACGGACATCTCTGTGTAGTAGTCAGAAAAACGCGCCAAAGCACATCGCGGGGTTGATTGAACAAAATAAAAGAGAATGGCATCAACAAGTAAAACACAACCTCAGACGAGAAATTTACCATGGTAATTTCGATCTTGTGTTCTTAGCTGATAGTTAAAAGGTGTTTATGTTACTTGAGACATTGTTTAGCCGACATGTGCAGCATTGCACAAGTTTGCTTTGTTTACATTTGAATTGCGCTTATTCTCCACTTTTGTCCATATGAATTTATGAATATTACACCACTATGGGCTGTAGTTAAGCTCGTCATGTAGTATGTATGCAATATATACACAAGAACGTATCAGACCTGTATTATTATTATGACAGCTGACATCGTATCATATTGATGGAGAAAAGCGATGATAACTCAAGTGAATCAGTCAGTTCACTGCAAAATAGTCCTTATTAAAGCACATTTCTGAAATGATAAACTCTTTATTAATACTATCTATTTATTATGACAGTTAATGCCATTATAGTAATACCGTAATGTTAATATGGGGTCATTTTAAAAAGTTAAGAACGTTTATTTGAGTTGCTGTCACTCCATTAGACTTAAACAATATGATAAAACAAGTGTTTTAAAAATAATATTTCTTGATTTTCAGGGTTGAAAAGTACAGGCCACAGACATTAGACGACCTCATCTCGCATCAAGACATCCTGAGCACAAGTAAGCAATGATATGTACAGATTATAAATTGTACTCTTCCATTATTGTTATTAATAAATTAATATTTGCACTGTAATACTGATTTACAGAAGTGTCCTTAAAGGAATTGTTTACCCAAAATTAAAATTCAGTTGCATCCATGTTGAATTTCAGTTTGGTACTTACACAAAACTATATGGCTTCAGAAGACTTAAATATATAACATACATTTTTTAAAACATCTACTTTCTTTTTCTTCCACAGTCCAGAAGTTCATCAGTGAAGAACGATTGCCTCATCTGCTCTTCTATGGACCTCCAGGAACAGGAAAGACCTCTACTATACTAGCATGTGCTAAACAGCTGTACAAAGATAAAGAGTTCAACTCTATGGTCCTGGAGGTACTGTAGAAGTTTGTCTGCAGATGTTTTAAGAATGCATATGTTTGATGAATTTCTCCCCATGCCAAAACATATGTGGTCATCCATTTAAAAGAATAGTTCACCCAAAAATGAAAATTAGCTGAAAGTTTACTCACACTCAGGCCATCCAAGGTGATGAGTTTGTTTCTTCATGAGAACAGATTTGGAGAAATTTAGCATTGCATCACTTACTCACCAATGGATCCTCTGCAGTGAATGGGTGCCGTCAGAATGAGAGTCCAAACAGGTGATAAAAACATCACAATAATACACACGACTCCAGTCCATCAGTTAGCGTCTTGTGAAGTGAAAAGCTGCATGTTTGTAATGAACAAATCCATCGAGAAATTTTTAACTTCAAAATCATTGCTTCCGGCTAAAATAGGGTCCTCTGTCTATAATATTGCTTCCTCCAAATTTCTCCAAATCTGTTCCGATGAAGAAACAAACTGTTCTACATCTTGGATGGTCTGAGGGTGAGTACATTTTCAGTAAAAAAAAAAAAGTTTTTTTTTTGTAATGGAAACTATTGTGTATTTTACTTCATCAGCTCAATGCGTCAGATGACCGTGGCATAGACGTGGTGAGGGGACCGATCCTCAGCTTTGCCAGCACACGAACCATCTTCAAGTAAGAACAGTACTCACCCTTACATCCCATTAATGAACAATTTGTATGATATAATATCTGTTCTCACATACAACAATATATTACAGGTGTTTAAGAATGTCGTTTTCATGTAGCAACTATTGAATGACACCTGGTCTTTAGGTTGTTATTGCATTAAAATATTTACTGTTGTTGTAAAATAATTTACCGCTTCTTGTAGGAAAGGCTTTAAGCTGGTGATCCTGGACGAGGCGGATGCTATGACCCAGGACGCACAGAATGCTTTAAGGAGAGGTAGTGTACCATCTGCCCCTCTATCAGCTCACCTGCTGAGCCCCCAAATGGCCCGATGGCAGAAGAATAGGGTTCTGCCATTTCACTGTCCACAGTGAGACATGAATGAGAGCTGTGTGATTATGATTGGAAAAAAATATTTAGAGAGTTTAAGGTTGATTTTGACAAAGCATCTGATTTTATGAAAAAAAAACCGGTGTGCTTTATTTTAGGTTTTAAAATGTAAGAATGTCTATTCTGGATATCTTAATAGTTAAGGATCTATTTTTTATGTTATTATTATTTTAATTTCATTCCTTTTATATTCTTCATTTCAAATATTTTTATTATTTAAAGTAATAATTGTTATTTTATTTTGAGACATGAATAAGCATTGTGATTGGAATAAAATATTTAAAGAGTTTAAATATCTATTTAGTATCTAGTATCTATTTTTAATTATTACTATTTCATATATTTTATTAAATTATTTTTGATTATATTTTGAGACATGAATGAGAGCAGTGTGATTGGGAACAAATATTTAGAGTTAATTTTGTCAATATTTGGGATATTTAGGATAATATCACAAATATTTCAAATGTAAGAATGTGTGTTCTGGATATCATAGATAAACAGGGCTCGCAAAATCGCTAGCCCGACGTCCCGGGGCTATTGAGTTTTCCAGTCGGGCTACCAAAATGTATCACCACTCTGCCCGACGGGCTATCTTAAAGG
>NW_015554072.1:188262-222173 GCF_001515605.1 Sinocyclocheilus anshuiensis
GGTATTTTTTATTTGGGCTAGTTAAATTAATTTTCGGGCTACCAAAATCTGAAGAGTACCTGCCCGAAGGGCTACCAGGGATTTTTTAATTTTGCGAGCCCTGATAAAGATCTGTGCTTTATTATTATTATTATTATTAAATGTATTTTATATTTTATTAAATTATGCATTTTATTTTATTTTTTCAATCCTGTTGGAGATTTTTTTTTTATGCAGACTTTATTAAGCCACACCTGATTTTTTCTCTCTCTCTCTCTCTCTTTCTTTCTGTCAGTCATTGAGAAGTTCACAGAGAACACGCGTTTCTGTCTGATCTGTAACTACCTTTCAAAGATCATACCTGCGCTGCAGTCTCGATGCACACGGTTTCGTTTCGGCCCCCTGTCCCAGAGCCAGATGATTCCCAGACTAGAGCATGTGATACAGCAAGAGAGGTGAGACTCTCATCACAGCCAATCCAGGTCAAGTGGATGTTATTTCTGAATTAAATTAATGTTGAATTGATTGCATTCTGAAAGAAATCCTTACCACTCCATTTTTATTGATTTTGTTTTCCAGAAAATTAAAAAATCTATATTTATATATTTTTATGTAGTTAGAGGCAAGACATCTTTTGTGTCGGTTGAAGATAGAGCAACATTGAAATGACAGTATTAAGACCGTCTAGTGTTTTGAAATTAATGTTTGGATCATATCTAAAGTGAGTCATCAGATGGATCCACTCAAAAGATCCTGAACACAAAAGACCCTGGCTGGAGTGACCCAGCCCATTTGATTAAAAAACTCTTCACACAAACACACATTTTATATGGGCTCTGCCCTCTGGCACAGAACTCAACTTTGAGCAAATAAAACCAAACATTGTATTTCCCTAGCATAGATTCATAAATATTTAAAAATCTGTTTTTCACTGCTAGCATTGACATCACTCCAGATGGCATGAAGGCCATTGTGACCCTCTCAACAGGAGACATGAGGCGATCATTAAATATTTTACAGGTGTGTATCATATGTAAAAGTGACTTGTGGTTTGCTTGTTATGTTGCTGCTGGTATGAAAAATATGAACTGAGAAATATCTGTAATGTGTGTTCTCATGTACAGAGTACCCATATGGCCTATGGGAAGGTGACGGAGGAGACGGTGTACACATGTACTGGACATCCTCTTAGATCAGACATCGCCAGCATACTAGACTGGGCCCTCAATAAAGACTTCACCACGGCATATAAGCGTATCCTTTTTACTCTAGTGTTTGGTTAGTTATCCAAGCTTTACAGCTCATAATAGCACATGACCTTTTTGTTTTGTTTGTTTGTTTGTTTGTTTTTTTTATAAGAAATGGGATCAAAGTCACCGGTTCACTTTGGATGACAGCATCTACAAAACGTCTGTTTGTAGATATTAATAATAATAACAACAATCAATAAATGAATAAAGTAACTCATAAATTTTTACATAAATATATATATTTACAAACATTTTATCCATATCAGGAAAATGACAACAGAGATTATGCTCAATGTATTCTAATCTGTTACATTTGTGGTTTATACATGTAATATTGTGACTATGTAAAATCAAAACATAAAATCTCTTTAATAATTATTACTATAGAAAAAGGAATAAAAAAGAATTATATATATATATATATATATATATATATTCTAATTATATATGCTATTATGATGATTATGTATTTTATAAATAAAAAAAAGTATTTTTAATATTGATATTTATAATTTAATAAACAATATTTTATTAATGATGTTTAACTGTTTATACAGGAATAGGAATTGTAAGTTGCTGATATTAGTTTATGACGTTTCCAAAGTCCTTATCTGGGTTCAACAGAAATTCTGCAGCTCAAAACTCTAAAAGGTCTGGCACTTCATGACATTTTAACTGAAGTCCATCTTCTCATTCACCGTGGTAAGACTACACTTTTAATTCAGCCTTGCATGGCTCTATAATCAGTTCCTCTTCAAAATAACCAAAGCAGTGCAGAGTCTAGTTGAGGCCTGGAACGCCACACACAACCTATCACAACTTTGATATAGTGATGAGCTACATGTTTTCCCTGCCCTTGTTACCATGGAGATCCTTTTGTGGTTGTCATGGAAACCGGTTGTTCTTGTTTTTAAAGGACGCCTGTTAGAAGTAGCAGAGTGTAGCGTGCTTCACACGCACACATGAAAGAAAAAAAAAAACACTAAATATTACACTATTTTCAGAAACCAGACTGCAATAATGAGTAAAATGGCAAAACAATTTTTATCACACAGCATGCCAGGTTTTCTGTGGGGGGTTTTTTTATGTTTTAAAATAACAAAAAAAGATGTTTAGATTAGATCATTTTTAATCTGATTTGTTGGTCACACAATCAAAGTGTTGTTTGAGCACAGTTAGGTGGGTTAATTTTGCTCTAATGTTTTGTGTCTCTATTTCAGTGGACTTCCCACCCTCCATCCGCATGGGCTTGCTTATAAAGCTTGCAGATATTGAGTGAGTACATTCATTATGTCAAGTTATTTAGTAAATCAGTAGAGAAGTGTGTACACTGCTCCATTCATATTTAAGTAATCAAACAGTCATAAATAAAGCAAACAGCACCACACTCACATTTGCCTCATGGATACTTTATCTACATGAACTCAACTCAGATTCCCCTGATTAATATAAATATGCATTGGTCATTTGAGAATAACTATAAATATTGTACAACATATACAATCAAATTAATACTTTAATTCTGCAAGGATGCATTAAATTGGTCAAAAGTGACAGCAAAGTCATTTATAATATTTCTATTTCAAATAAATGCTGTTCTTTTGAACTTTCTACTCAAAGAATCCTTAAAATGCATCACGTTTGCTCAAAAATATTAAGCAGCACAGCTGTTTTCAACATTGGTAATAATAATAAATGTTTCTTGAGCAGCAAATCAGCATATTAGAATGATTTCTGAAAGATCATGTGACACTGAAGACTGGAGTAATGATGCTGAAAATTCAGCTTTGCATTACAATAAATTACAGTTTTAAATATATTAAAAAATAATATATTAGAACAGTTCTTTTAAATTGTATATTTCACAATATTGCTGTTTTTACTGTATTTTTTTAATCAAATGATTCCAGCCTTAGTGAGAATAAGAGACTTTTAAATACCATTAATAAATCATACCAACCCCAAACGTTTGAACGGTAGATTAATTTTATTATTATATACTTGAGTGAGCATCTTCAACTTCTGTTCTTTCCTTTTTAACCAAAAGGTATCGTCTGGCCTCTGGAACCAATGAGAAGATCCAGCTGAGCTCAATGGTTGCAGCTTTCCAGGCTGTTAGAGACATCGTAGTCAGCGATGGATAGACCATTGGTTCACACTTTGAAAGGGTTATGTAACATAGATCCATGATGTCATGAGAGGAAGTTGTTTACTTCATATTGTTCTGACAAAAAAAAAAAAACTATGCGCAGAACCCTGTAATATTTTTGAAATGTTTATTTTTTTATTCTTGAAATAAAGCTTGTCTCAGTACTTTGTAAAACAAATGCTACATTTTCAAAGTAGTTATGTAAAAAATAAAGTCTTTAAATAAATATTTCAAGTCTTTGTTTTGAAAGCATAACCGTCTGGGGGAATTAGGCATCCTAGAAAATTATGCAACATTTAAAGCAAAGTTTGACCCACAAACATGACTTATTTTCATCTGCAGTGTTCTTCACAATATACGATCTTTTGCTTTGGAACATCCCTGTAAGTAAGGTATTCCAGGATTTTTTTCGGCAAGGGAAGAGCCTCCACCTGATAGGTTGAAATGGAGAATCTCAGGGTGATCCGGCACAGATGCTTAAGGCTCGGAACGAGATGAGGAACTCTCCAGAATTTTACATGTCCATCTCTGCACCTACAATCAAATATAAAGACGTTCTTAATATTTATTCCAGTATACAAGCAGGAAAAAAACAGCCCCTAAAGATTCTAGAGTAAACACTGAGCCGAAACTGAATATAAATGATGTTCCAACACAATTATGTGACTTGCAGTACCCTGTAGCAATGACGCCCCCATGTGGATGGAAAGCACAGCACACGCCACTGGCTCGGTTGTGATCAGTGTCTGCGACTAGTTTATCTTGTTCCATATCCCAGATCCGTAACGCCCTGCAACACAGTACAGTGTCATCAGTAACACCAGAGAAAGGTGTGAGGTCACAAGGGTGACGTCCGGTAATGTAGCTCTGAAGATCTCAGATCTCAAATGGATGGTTCACTGCTCACCTGTAGTCTTTGAAAGCCAGCAGCAGACCAACCGGAGAGAAGCTAAGAGATGTCAGTAGATTGTCACTTCTGTAAGCACACAGCTCACAGTTTCTGGAAAGAGAAGCAAGTATTTTTTACAACAATTTCCAACATACAGTTTATTGTGACGCATAGTTTACCCGAGTAATCCACACAACGCCAGTCCATCAATTAACATCCTATGAAGTGAAAAGATATGTCATTGATATGTTTTTAACTTCAAAATGTTGAGTCCTCTATCCATAATCAGGGGTGCAGTAACGGGGGGAAAGTTAGGACAATTCTAAGGGCCTGACGAGGGAGAGGGGGCCCGAACGCGAGTGAAAAAGCCATCTCGTCTGAATCAGGAGAGAAATATGCACAGATCAAGCACCGTTTACAAGTGAACAGTTCTAAACAAATGTGTTGGTAAATTTTGACTTTTTTTTTTTTGGCCTCGTATTTTGGCCAGAAGTGATGGTTTAAAGTTAAAACATCTTAATGATGGATTTGTTTCTTACAGCTTGTCACTTCACAAGGTGTTAACTGATGGACTGGAGTCGTGTGGGTTATTTGCAGATTATTGTGATGTTTTTAATCAGCTGTTTGGACTCTCATTCTGACGGCACCCATTCACTGCAGAGGATCCATTGGCGAGCAAGTGATGTAATGCTAAATTTCTCTAAATCTGTTCTGATGAAGAACAAACTCATCTACATCCTATATGGCCTGACGGCGAGTACATTTTCAGCCAGTTTTCTATTCCTTTAACCAAATTAGTTAGGAAATTGAACAATGTATGTATACATTTATAAACACAAATCATTCAGCATTTAATGTAAAAGTTTGCCCAAAACATTAAATTCTGTGAACAAAAATATATTTTCTTTCTTCTGTGAAGCACAAAAGATGTTTAGCAGATCTTTGCCAATGTCCAGAACTTTTTGTCCCAAAAATGAAATGGTTTTATTTCTAATTTTCTTTATTTAAAATTTTTGTTTTTAATTATTCATTAAAAAAAACTATGATATGAGAAAGGAACAACTTAGTTGGCCAACATACTCTACTCTAGTCAGGAGATCTGCTGTATAGGGGTCCCACAGGTCCAGCCACCAGCCTGTGGTCGAATGATACGAAGCGATCGCGAGCAGCGCTCCGTCCTGGGAAAAGTCACATGATGCCATGGTGCGCTCGTGGTCGTATGTAAGGTGTCTCATGAAGGTGTAGGACCGCAAGCTCCACAAATACACCTTCTGTTGGGAAGAAGACATTCAGACAATGTAACACAGTGTTATTATTTTATCTGCATACATGATATCCTGTTCCTGTTGCAGAAAGCAAAAGTCTCTCTGATTATATAACTAAACCCTTTATATAACTACTAGAAGACATCCTAGCAGAGTAACCACAGCTTCAGCACATTAACTACTGTATGAAAGTGTTCAAATACTCTTTGCCTTCATTTTGAACAGTTTAGCTATTACTATTATTTATTATACAAAAAAAAAACTTATTTGATACTTATTGAATAAAATCTTATTTGACATTTTGTTATTTAATGCAAACACATACAGTTTTAATTGTCCAAATGCTTTTGGGGCCACTGCAGCATTGTTGTTAATTGAAATAAAATGTAAAAAAATGTATGTGTGTGTGTGTGTGTGTATAAATATACAGTATATATATATATATATATATATAAAACAAAATGAGAAATGTTGCCTTGGCAACTAACTAAAATACAATAAAAAAAATTAAGTTTTAAAATTACTAAAGCAAAAAAAATTTAAAGCTACACTGAAATATTAAAACAAAACAATAACAAAAAAAATGACAAAAGCACATAGCAAAATCAATAAAATAAACGAAAATTAAAACTGAAAATATAAAAATAAAAGCTAATTCAATACATTAATTAATTAGGTATCAGCACATAAATAATACTAAAATAAGAAACTCACAGAGTCAAGGTTGCAAACAGAGGCGATCACACTGCTGTCAGGTGATATGGAACATCTGAAGACCCAGTAGTTTGGACCCCGCAGCACATGGGGACTGGCGCCTGCAAATATCAGCAATACAATCTTCATAAGTACAAAATTAAAGGTCATGAAAACTTACTTTCATCCCATTGCAAAGACACGTTGCTTCCACATCAGATGCTCTGACCTTTCTTCGCCAAGTCCCATATCCTTAAAGTTTTATCTCGGGAGGCCGATACAAGCGTGAGACTTCCATTTGGAGTGAAGACTAAATCCCTGACAGGAGCCTGATGTCCGGTTAGAGTAAACCGCAGATTTCCTGAAGACAGAATAGGGATTTACTAACATATTAAACCTAATACTACAAGTGCTTAACACCATGCTGTTAATATTTAGACCAATCTAAGTTCTTGATGGTGAAACTGAGTCCAGAGTTCAATCTTACCAGTTGAGACGTCCCACACTTGGATCACGCCGTTGTTCAGACCAATGGCCAGCAGTAGCTCATGATAATGTCCGTTCTGATGTGAAGCATCCACTCGGGTAGACAGGCAGGGACCAAACGCCAGTGCCCACACCGTCTGCCTGCAGTTAAGTGTCTTCTCTTCACTGCATACAGCTTCGGCACTACTGTTAATACAAAGAAGAACACAAGAAGTTTCAGCTGTGCTCTACATCCAAGTATGAGATGTTCCGGCTCAGCTTCCTTCATTGTTCCACATTACCCTACTGAATTAGTACATTAATTTACCATATGGTAAAGAATATAAGCTCAAAAACATTGTAATACCATAGTGCATTTTTGGATGGACTATAGTTACTTGGAATCAATCCTGTGGTACTTTTTATAAGGATTGTAGTAAAATAGTTTTGTCAATGAATTAATAAAATACTTTGATATATTAAAATAGTATTTTCAATCAATCAATCAAACAATAAAATACTTTGATATATACATTGTACTGTATATTTCTATATATAAACATCAGTGTTATTTTAGTATCATTGAGATTGTATTATTTGATTAATATGTGAAAGTTTTTATTTTTCCATTTTCATTTTAATTAAAGTTAATTAAGGTTTTAGGATTTTTTCTTGTGAGTTTATGTCATTTTATAAATGTGGTTGTGTGTGTGTGTGTGTGTGTGTGTGTGTGTACATATATATATATATATATATATATATAGTTCAGTCATGAAACTCTAGATGGCGCATTCTGGCGGGATGTTAACGTAACTGATGATATTCAGAGAGTTAAACGACTTGGCACAAGCTGATTGGTTCATGCTGCATATGCAGCCAATGAGCTTACTGCCTTGCATTTATATGGCTGGCTAGTCAGTATAATTTTTATATATTTTTTGGGAAAGAAATTATAGAAATTAATAATTTTATTTAGCAAGGATGCTTTATATTTATCAAAAATTATGATAAAGACATTTGCAATGTTACAAAAGATTTCTATTTCAGATAAATGCTGTTCTTCTGAATTTTCTATTAATCGAAGAAACCTGAAAAAATTATACTCAGCTGTTTTCAACATAATAATATTTTTTTTTTTTTTTCACTTTTTTAAACATTTCACAATATCACTGCTTTTGCTGTATTTTGGATCAAATAAACTCAGGCTTGATAAGCATAAAATAATTCTTCTGTTTAAAAACTTTTGACTGGTTGTATATATATATATATATATATGTTTAATGGTAAACCAGCCAACAAGGACTGGTTTCAGCTGTTTTTTCAGCTGTGATATTATTATTTTTTTTTTTTTGTTATTATTATTTTTTACAGTTTGAATGTTCTCCCATAGTAGTAATTTATTGTGGTGTTGATATAAGCCTATATTTATTAAACCATTGTGTTATGTTCTGAACATAGACGCACTCTTCGGATGTCAGCGGCCAGGAGAGCAGTTTGACGATGCCGTATCCCATCGACCAGGCAAAAGAAGATCCGTCCGGGGAGAAGCGGACGCTCCATGTCTCGCAGCCGGCGGAGCCGTACAGACGCGGGGGATGAGCGGGTTTCAGCTCCGCGATCAGATCATGCGGTTCTGTCACAATTAACGAGACCTGTCATTTACAAAAACAAATGCGCATATCCGGAACTACTCCTAGCCTACAAATATAAAAACGTCCTCTTACACCAAATGTATATGCTTATATATCATTTAAGGTGGTGAATCAACTTACCTTTGACAGTGCAACCGAACGAAGTGCACATCATCTTACCACTGAAATCATGTATGCATCATTTCACCTCTCCTCTGCATTCATTTCACTAGGGGGCGTGGCCAGATGGGCAAACCACGTGACACCGTCGTCGAGTGTGTATCATAAAGGGACTTTGGTATCATTCTCAGTACAGTACATACTTGGGTGTGTCTACTGTATATTTACAGTGTTAAGGTGTGTTTTATACTTATGTCATTCACATCTCAGGTATCGTGATTTTACAGCTTTGAATACATTTTATTTTACAATGTCATTTAAAGCTAGTTTACTCTAAGTTTTTTTTTTTTTTTTATGTGGCCAGGAGTGGCCGTGGCCACCACTGACCTAAGCTTGGCCACCCCACTCACAACTGCAGTTTTTGTGTCTTTATTTCTTGACAAGAAATGCAAACTTTCCTGTCCTGTCAGGCGTTTTGCTGTGCTCACTGCGCACACTCTTCAACTGTACGCGAATAGCTGCAAAACTGTGCAAGCATGTATGTATGCATCATTTACGTCTCTCAAACGCATGTACTAAAATATTCTGCAATTCGAGATCACAATAAAGGCGCAAGCTGATATCTATTTTTTTTTTATTTGTAATTTAATGCACAATTAAATGTGAGCACAGTGCACTTGTACTAGGAAATATGCACTAATTTTTGGTTAATTTGTAAAGTACGAAAATGAAACTATAGGTTATTTAAATGCAGAAAATAAATAACGTTACATTCTGGCATTTATGTGCTGTTGACTTCCGCCCTTTTTCACATTCTTGCACATGGGGATTCAAAAGAGAACTTTTTTCCCCCTTTGTACGGAGTTCAATTTAGGTATGATAGAACTGTTGCAGTTAATTTATTTTGACAACTAATCGAATGTTAAACATTCACTGTTTACTTTTTCAAAGTTAATTGATTCAGTGAAGGTTGACTAAACTTTGAACTAGTTATCTGCATGTTTCATCCATGAGTATGCAATGATGGAGAACAAGCCTTTGGTGGTGCTGAGAACCAGAACCAAGCTGACTAAGCATTAAGCCCGTTTATTAAAATACCTGGAGATGAGGAATAATACAATCATTGTCATGTTCACTCAGTATTACTTGATCTAATTCACATCTCAATTACAATCGAGTACAAATTCATTGTATTCAGTTGTGTTTTAGGCACTAAAACAGTCCAGTTTTATAGTCAACACATTTTTATATTGAAATAATGAAGATTTCTGTGCCACCCCTATGAAAACATCCTGGCTCCACTACTGGTTTTATATATTAGGCCTACTGAAACTTTATATCGACATAATTTAAGCAGACCCCCTAATTCTCATTATTAAAAATATCTACTTTTTAATTATGTAATGCCAAAAATTACGATATTATTAACATTTTATTTATACACAATGTTAGTATTTGTTGTAATGCCTTCAATTTAGGCTTAAATTTTAAGCTATATATATATATATATATATACAGTGGGTACGGAAAGTATTCAGACCCCCTTAAATTTTTCACTCTTTGTTACATGTGATATTTCAGTTTTTCTTTTTTAATAAATCTGCAAAAATGTCAACGATTCTGTGTTTTTCTGTCAGTATGGGGTGCTGTGTGTACATTAATGAGGAAAAAAAATTAACTTAAATGATTTTAGCAAATGGCTGCAATATAACAAAGAGTGAAAAATTTAAGGGGGTCTGAATACTTTCCGTACCCACTGTATATATGATCTCATTACTGTATTACAATCTGAAAAGAAATCACCATTGAGAAAATGAGAATTTAAAAACACAAGTTAGTAAAATGTCTGGATGTTTTACAGTAATGAGAATTGAAAGGAAATCTACTTAATTGTCATGAAAATAAATTAACAATGCAGAGAAATTGCAATGGTACAAAATAGGCCTCCCTTAAGTTTATTATTATTGTTGTTGTTATTATTTAGCCAATATGAGCCAGATATATTTTGTTGAAATTCACCCATACATTTTTACAGAAAGCATTATTCAAACCAGTTCAAGTAACAATAACATTTCATAACACAGTATGGAGTAGTAAAAGTTTTAATTGATGCGAGGCCAGTATATTAAAACCTAATACTGAAAATAAAAACGGGTCCTCTCTAAAATAAGTTTAAGATCTTTACACTTTACACAGATTGCTGGAATATTATACAAGGATAATATCAAACAAAAACAAACAAATAATTTAGCAGAGTTGACCATTTTGAAGAATTAATTTTCTGTACATTTAAACTGATAACTAGCTGTCTGCTGACTGTTGTACTTATTCTGGATGTGTTTGATCGTTGTGTTGATTGGTACTGTCTGCCTTATCTTCATGATCACCTGTAAAATATACACACACGTTTCAGCATATCCAAAAGTACAAAAAAAAAACACAATTCATCATCATTCTCTCATATTTCCAGGCTTTTCAACTGAATAACAAAATAGTCATTTCTCAAACTTGCCTTGCTTATATTTGCTCAAGTCTTGTTTAAATTCTTCATTATGTAAGATTTCCCAGTTCCCAATTCTTTCAAAATAAACTCCTTTTGATATTATAACACAAACGTCTAAACAATATTCGGGAAACCGTTAACTTACTGGATGGTATTCTGTGAATCTCTACGAGTGTGGTTGCATGTCCGTTTGTCAGCAGAGGGAGTTGTGGAACAGTATGATGGAAAATTTCCTCTTCATCTGAGTCCACCAAACTCAGTATATCCCTTCTGTCATCATCTAAATGACTAGAAAGAAAATGTTACAAAGCCTTTACACATCCTTACCAGCACGTTATATGTACAAAGACAATAAACATATTTTGGAATAATGCTGACATATTACTATGATTATTAATGAGCTGTAATGTTTTGCGGTCATACTTACCTAAATCCTAAACCTGAAAAATAAAAATATACATTTATACAAAAAATCTTTATATAAAGTTTAATTTAGCAACTCAGTATGCAAAATACTTACCAATACAAATTCTATCCCGCTTTGAATATACTGTTACACCAACAGTGACTCCAATCATCATTATCAAAATGGAAACAAAGACACCAACTACGGCCCCTCCATTACCTGCAGAAGCTGAGAACAAAGATTAAACATAGTTATACTGTACACAGTCTGAAACTTCTTTTATTATAAAGGGGAGAAGTTCACGTGGCGGATGTTGTGTAATACTTCTGCAAAGGGAGAGGTATTACAGAGCAATATCAGAAACATCTTGTCTGATCACATTCATGCAGGTGTCATCATCACTAATATTTGAAGTATCTCCAGATCTGACCTCTGATGTATTTTTTAAAACATGCGTCTCATTCTTAAACAACTGAAATCATACGGTTTTACTGTGAATCTCACATATCCTGCCAAGAACTTAAGAAAAAAAGAAAAGAAAAAAATATTTTGCTTATAGTAAATAAAGCTTATTGTAAGGACTATTTAAGATACAACGTGACATTATTTTCATGACAGTTTTCCATGAAATTCTACCATATTGCAAATTGGATAATGTTCATATTTGTAAGGCAAATTATAATTGTACATATATTTCTAATATATACACTGAACAAAATTATAAACGCAACACTTTTGTTTTTGCCCCCATTTTTCATGAGCTGAACTCAAAGATCTACGACTTTTTCTATGTACACAAAAGGCCTATTTCTCTCAAATATTGTTCACAAATCTGTCTAAATCTGTGTTAGTGAGCACTTCTCCTTTGCCGAGATAATCCATCCACCTCACAGGTGTGGCATATCAAGATGCTGATTAGACGGCATGATTATTGCACAGGTGTGCCTTAGGCTGGCCACAATAAAAGGCCACTCTAAAATGTTTATAATTTTGTTCAGTGTATATACATACATATATATATATATATATATAAAAAATTTAAAGTATACACAAATAAATATAATAAATGCTATTTAAAACTATTTATTACTGTCCTGTCATGAAAATAGTGCAACGGTGCAAAAAATATGAATGGTCTAAAAATAGGTTTAATTTTCTTTATCCTTTATTCATTTTATTTTGAATTTGAGTTCAAATGTGATCTGGACATGTTTTAACTTGGGATATAAGAATTCTTGTTATATAAAAAAAAAATCAGTATGAACTTACTCTTCACAGTTAGAAACACTTCCAGCGCTCTTGCATCAAGAGGGTTTTCACTGTAGCAGTAGTAGGCCCCTTCATCTTCCTTTGTTACATTGATTATAATGAGTTTGTAGTGGAGTTTATTATCAGACACAATATATTTGGAGGTGGTGTTGATGATTTTGTTGTCCTTTTGTTTCCAGACAGTCTTAGCTGGTGGCAGAGAGTCGGTCTCAGTACAGCTGAGGGTGATATTACTGCCCTCCAGAGCGGTTACCAAGGGATCTCCTAATGGATACGGCCTCTCTGGAAGACACATAAAATATAATGGTTTCAATTTAGCCAGAGAAAAAATGCAAGCTGAAATATTCTGGGAAGGTTTAAAGATCAAAACTCTTTAGTAACAACAAACAGAATTGTATATATAATGGCTGATTTTAAAGAAGATTTTTTTGGACACACACATAACCCTGGCACAAACTCTCAACATTGGTTAAGGTGGCCCACTCAAAAACAAAAATGTAATTTGTGCTTTAAGCATTTCAAATTTAAACAAAAACTCGGCTGATAGTGTAGATTACACAAATGTGATTAGAAAAAACAATGGGGTCGGTAAGATTTTTATAATGTTTTTGAAAGTAGTCTTTTATGCTCACCAAGGCTGCCTTGATTTGATCAAAAATACAGCAAAAACAGAAATATTGTAAAACATTATTACAGTTTAAATTACCTTTATTCCATTTGAATATATTTTAAAATGCAATTTATTCCTGTGATGACAAATCTGAATTTTCAGCATCATTACTCCAGTTTTCAGTGTCACATGATCCTCCAGAAATCATTCTAATATGCTGATTTGCTGCTCAAGAAACATTTGTTATCATCAGTGATGAAAAAAATTGTGCTGCCTAATATATTTTTGTGGAAACTGTGAAGACTAAGGATTATTTGATGAATAAAAGGTATTAAAAAAGCATTCATTTAAAAAATACATTTTTGATCACTTACAAACATCTTTACTGTTACTCTTGTTCAATTTAATGTTTTCTTGATTAATTAAATTATTAATTCATTATTTAAAAAAAAAAAAAAAACATACACTGAGAAAGGTAAAATAACACCGTAGGTAAATCTCGTGAAAACATGTCTGTGTCACATTTTGCCTATAATCAAAAGGAAAACAATTAATGAATCATATTTTAAATAAAGTTTTCAGGACTATTCTTTTTATTTTCAGTGATAGTTCTCAATACTGTAAAAAAAATAGTCTTACTGAGCTCAAAGGAGCAGGCTTTCTCCACACCAGTCACATGATGTCCGATACACTTCACTTCCTTTACATTGTGCAATATAAACCTATTCACATGGACCTCCAACCGTTCTGTCTCCTGAGACGTGGAGTTGATCGTGGGACCCTTGGCTATAACATTTTCTTCAAGGACCTCGTGCCAGTCCAGAGTGGGCACAGGGTAACCTCCACACCAGCTACATATGAACAAGAAATCGAATGGCTCATTTACTATCACCCAACTGCACTCCGGATGCCTCTCTGGAGCATCTGAAAAGGGCATTAGAGACAATTAAACAATTAAAGCCTATACATCACAGATCTACCAAACAAAACCAAATCTACACAGACAATGACTCTTGGAAATATTTTTTTCATTTTCAAAGTAAACTGAAAGAACCAAATATAACAAAAACTAACTCCAGTCGATGCAAAGAACCACTTATGAGTGTACATTTCCAATACTTTTTGAAAAACTATGAAAACATCTGTCTTACAGTAAACTAGTAGCTCCTGGCTCTTGTTCACAGTTGTCTTGGAGAGTGTATTCTGGGATGTACAGGTGTATATCCCTTGATCGCTTGGTTGGATGTTTCTTATGGAGAACTCAATGAACGATTTGTTCCCAGACGCCCTGTCATAACCGTCCAGCGCCAAATCTTCAACAGTCCATGTCAAGTTTTGAGAGGGAAAAGACTCACTGGAGCAGTTAAAATACACATATGAACCTTTTGTGACATATAATGTTCCATTCTGTAGGAGAGTTGCTGGTTTTATAGCCAGTGAGATGCTAGTTGGACCCTCTGAAATAATACAAATGCACAAACATAAATAATTATTCATTCCACTCTCACAAACCACCTGTCATTTCAATTATCATCAAAAATGTTTCTTTAGAACTTCAGAATTAATGAACAGCAGCGGTTATTAAAATATTACATATCAACTGAGCATTTTAAATTTCAATAACACATATACACTGCTGTTCAAAAGGTTGGGATCAGTATGATTTTTTAAAATGTTTTTGAAAGAAGTCTCATATTCATCAAGGCTGCATTTATTTGATCAAATGCAGTAAAAATATTAGTGTAATATTAATACAATTTTAAATAGCTAATCTAATTTAATATATTTTAAAATGTAATTTATTCCTGTTATGCAAAACTGAATTTTCAGCATCATTACTCCAGTCTTCAGTGTCACATGATCCTTCAGAAATCATTCTAATATGCTGACTTGCTGTGCCTGCTTTTTATTTTTATGGTAAATGTGATACATTTTATTCTTTGATGAACAGAAAGTTTTAAAAAAAATGATTTTTTGCAACACTTATAAATGTCTTTACTATCACTTTAGGTCAATTTAAAGAATCCTTGCTGAATAAAAATATTAATTTCTTTCAAAAAGTCTAACTGACCCCAAATTTTGAACATTTTTAAAAGTTTCAGAGGAACTAAACTAAGATTTCTTTTTGTGTTCAGTTAGTTGTTATATGTGGTAGTTAACCTATGCATCTCAGTCACATGGTGGTGGTTTTCTAGGTTCATGCATTGCAGTTAAACCAGTAAAACCTGTTTGAAGTCAGACTCCCGATCTCACAGAATCTGGAGACATCTATTGCATATCAAAGCTTTCCATTGTCACATTAGTACGATTTAGATATCCATAGCACCATACCAGCAACCCGAAGCAGGATGTTTGAGAGAGTTTGCCATGAGCTGCCATCCTTTGTTTGGGATTCACATTCATACTGGCCTTCATCTGTAGACTGAAGGCTACTTATCCAAAGAGAGCCATTGTTTGAAATGGAAAGATGCTCTGATGGCTTCAAGGGGTTTGCAACAACAGTCCCACTTTTCTTCCAACGATAAAGAAGTGAAGACGCATTAACTGGCTGGTCAAGACACTGTAGTACAGCATTCTCACCCTTCTCTCTAATAACATAGCGCTGCACCTGCTCCTCTGACACTACAGGAAGAAGCACAGAGAAAACGTGGTTTAAAGCAGTGCTGTTATCACTTACAAATATGCGGCAAAAGTATTATAGTAAATTACTTTGTAGTGTAAAATTTTAAAAATATTTATAAAATACATAAGAGTATATCAGCATAATATTTCTTATAAAAGTGAAACCAGAATAGATTTTCCTGTCAACCCACCTGCCTGATGTGACAGAAGAAGCAGATACAGAACTATTGCAGATATGATCATTGTAGGATTGTCAGGAAATCCCATCAGATTATGGGATAAAATATTTTCTTTTGCAAATTCGATGGAGGTTTCCCGGCAAAGGCATCAAACCCTTTTCTATGAATTAAAAAAAATAAATAAATAACCAGAAATGATTAAGATAAAATCGCGACCGTTCTAAAATCGCTTTGGGCTTCGAATCCTGTATATTTTGTGTCACGTTTGATCCTCAACCTGTTTACTTGCTTTCTTTCCCGGAAACTTTAAAATTGCAGTTTGACCACACCCTTCACCTGCGCTCTTAAAGAGACACACACCACATTTAACTCACGCACGCACGCTGCTCTGAGTCGAATCTGGCAGGTAGGACTGGGGGCCTCCTCGGCCTGTTCAGACCTGTATTTCACTATGCCCAGTGGTCCTCTGTACTCTGTATTGTGGCACATTATCCCTGAAAGCATCCCAATCCAATATCCATGACTTACTATGGAAATACATACTTTACTTATAACATACTTTTTTACATACAGTACATAAATGCACATATCTGTACATAAACCTACTGATCTGGATGTATATCACTTTATTTTATTGTTATTATTTATTTATTTATTCATTCATTTATTATATTATTTTATTTGAGTTATTGTTGCAGATGGAATTGACCTAAAGGGTTTCATGAGATGTAACGGTATTTTTGCTACCGTTTTCAATTATTTCATTTAATTTCGTTTCAATTCTTCTTTTTTCTTATTTGCACAGATACAAAATAATAACAAATAAATAAATACTATGTATATCAAGTAGTTTTATGCATTAAAATATGGTACACGTGGGCAAAATGTAACTTAAATAATAATTAATGTGAACATAACGTAATAAACATATGAATGACTGTATTTTATTGTGGCTAATATTTGTAATGATATTTTTAATTTGATAAAATAATAATAACAATTATGTTATATTCGATTTAAGTAATAAACATATGAATGACTGTATTTTATTGTGGCTAATATTTGTAATGATATTCTTAATTTGATAAAATAATAATAACAATTATGTTATATTCGATTTATAATTATTTTTACATCATTTGTCCATTTGTTTTTTCGTATGTGGGAAACTAAAGGCAAATGTGTCCACGCTAACGGATAAAAAAAGTATCTAGTATTTATTGTTTTTATTTTATGTTATATGTTATGTTTTAGTATTAGCTAACGCGTCTAGTCTGTTCATATATTATGTTACGTTCATTGTTTTTTATTATATGCTAATATTTAGTATTAGCTAACCTGTCTCGTCTGTTCATATGAAGGCGTTCCATTCTCAGTAGGAACTTTCTTATCCACTAGAGGGCGCTAAAGCTTTACATTTCTGACGTTTCTAGTGTGCGACACTATTTTGGTTCCCCCGCTTTGGGTGCCGGTGAAAATCAGTCCTACACATTTCCAATATGTCAGGTCGTAAGAAGCCGCGAGCTGTAGCAAATCCTCTGGACTCGACCATTACATCTCCGAGTGAGAGAATACTGAAAGAATGCCACACTTTATATATCGACAACGGCAACGGTAAATAACGGGTACCATTCGTATGTAAACACATGTTGCGGTTGTGTCTTTATGGTCTCTAAAACATTATGAAACATTGTAAGATAAAAATCAGCTTGAAAGTTCAAACACCAATAATGCTGTTAGTTATATTTATACTAGTCGCTCATTCAGAAGTTGTGTTATTGACTGTGACTACAAACTTAGCAAGAAGCCTATGATATGGCAACATGACTATGTAGGCAGCTCAGGGATTTGAGACACGGTCTTGTTGACCAGTTGGCTCTGCATGTCACACTACTGTAGTCTATGGGTCAGTACAGAATATATATACAGTAATAGTACAGTATATGTAAACCCACGATTATACAATATCTTCAAGTTCATCTAAACTGAAAGGTCTTTTACAGGGTAGCAACACAATATTTACAGTATATACAGGTGCAAACTGCACGTGTGTATGCACATTTACTGTATAAATCAGTACTCTGAATTGTTGCTGGAAAGCAATAAGGCATCATGTACTGATAATAAAGCTCCATTTGTCTGGATGTTTTTAACAGGATTGGTGAAAATTGCAGAGAGTTTGGGAGTGAGGCTGTTACCTCCTCGGAAAAAGATTATAGTTATGATTATGGGGAACCATTCTGCTGGAAAAAGCTCCTTCATTAACTGGTAATCACACTTCTCACTTCAAAAACACCTTGTATCCCTAAATGATTTCATAGCGTGAGATCTGGAGATGAAGATTATACAGATACAGATTTACACACATTTTTAAGGAGAATGACATTTTCTTTTCCCTAAATTTTGTTTTTATATACCAACATCATGTCACATTATATTGTGGTTCTTATCCTTTTTGACTCCTAGGCCCTGTGTTATGATTATAAATTTGAAGGATTATGAATAAGGATAAGGATTTTAAAAAATATATTTTACTTACAGTTTCTGCCTGATAAAACAGAGATTGACGTAGCTAAAAAAAAAAGTACATTCATTATTAAAATGTCCATTCCATGGTAAGGTTTTATTAATTTACATGATTTTTCCAGGTCTAGAAATCATAAAATTAATGAAAATGAAAATCATTTTAAGTCATTTTGAAGCCACCAGTTACAAACCACTGCATTCGACCTTCCATATAGTTCCTAAAAACTGTTTAAAAAAAATAGTATGGATGAATATGGGTATAAAAATATGCTAAATTAAATCTATATTTCAGGTATGTGGAGGAGCACATACAGAAGACAGGTGTTGCCATTGAGACACAAGGCTTCACATTTATAACTAGTGGCAGAAAACGAGAGTCACTAACAGTAAGTACATTTTTGTGCACAACAGAAAGCATATTATTGCGAGAAAGCTGCTTAAGGCGCACAGTTTACACTCTTATCTCCTGTATTTGGTGCAAGGGAAATGGTTTTTATATTTGATTGTGTTGGTACATTGATTACATTTTTAGTGTGCAGAGTACAGTACAAAAACACATGAACAGAGATGCCAAGAATAAACACTGATCATTGGATTTGATCCAACCAGGTTCTAGAATAAATTTGACAGAATTCAAGTTAGTACAGTCCCTGCTATATCTAACATTCATGGACATTTATATACATTTAATGCACAATCCATTTCCGTATACCAGCAGAGGCCTGCAGATAAAGCATATATACAGAGGTATGTGAAGATGAATAGTGTATTCATGTGTTTTTGTATTTACTGCCGTTATTTTGCCTTACTTGTGGTCATAAATATGGTGGATGAGCGGAAAAGTCATGTGACTGAAACAGATGAGTAGTGAAAGTGCATTTGTGAGTGCTGTTAATTATGGGGTGATTAATAATAATGACTCATGGGTCACATGTTGACCAGTGGGGGTCTTCTCGGGGTGCCGTTCAATAAAACCAAGCTGCAAAGAGATCAATCAACTGAAAACACATTTGTAGCGAATCAGCTCATGGGGAAATATGAATAATTAATCATAACTAGTTATAATTAATTATAAATATTTAGATCCGCTGTAGATATAAATTGTGTGTTTGATTGGTCCAGACGCTACACATTAGCTGAACCTGTTTTAATGAATTTCCGAAACAACCCTTATTTGAACCTTTTCCTGATCTCAGGATGGCTGTGAACACCAGCTTTAGTATTTATGCAGAGACATAACTTTTAAAGAAGTATATGTGACCCTGGACCACAAAACCAGTCTTAAGTCGCTGGGGTATATTTTTAGCAATAGCCAAAAAAACATTGCATGGGTCAAAATGATAGATTTTTCTTTTATGCCAAAAATCATTAGGATATTAAGTAAAGATCATGTTCCATGAAGATAGTTTGTAAATTTCCTACCGTAAATATATCAAAACTTAATTTTTGATTAGTAATATGCATTGCTAAGAACTTCATTTGGACAACTTTAAAGGCGATTTTTTTGCACCCTCAGATTCCAGATATTCCAATAGTTGTATCTCGGCCAAATATTGTCCTCTCCTAACAAACCATACATCAAAGGAAAGCTTATTTATTCAGATTTCAGATGATGTATAAATCTCAATTTCGAGAAATTGACCCTTATGACTGGTTTTGTGGTCCAGGGTCACATATGTATATGAAGTATATGAACTGTTTGTTTGCTTTTAGCTACCAGTAAGAATGCTATAGGCTCCGATTCACTTAATACTTTTTTCTGTTTAAACCCATTCCACAGAATTCTCCATGTTTTCCTCTAAAATCAGAGCAGAATGTGAATGTGGAAAAAAAAAGTGAAAAAATGACATAACCCAATCCTGTTCCGTGCACTTTTCTCCACATTATTTCCTGTTCTCACTCAACTTTCCTCTCTAATGGCACAAGTCCAGAAAAAATGTACTTGTGAGCAGATACAGATGGAATCTCTGGAATTTTTTCTGCTTATTGAGGAGGAAATTCTTCAGAAGGAATTTAAATAGAGTAAAATTTTAAATACGGTTTGGATTAAGACAACATAAGTTAGATCTACAGAAATGAGAGCGAGCAAAAATATCTTTAATATGTTTAATAGACAGCAATTCTATTAAATAGAGAGGAAAATATAGACAGTTTTTTACATTGTTTTCACAAGTTCTTCTAAGAAAAAAAAAAGAGTAATCTTACTTATACTACCATTCAAACCTTTAGGGTGTGAAAGTTTTCTGTTTTTTTTTTATTTTATTTTTTTATTTTATTAATTGATACTTTTTCTCAGCAATAATGCATTAAATTGATCAAAAGTGACAGAAAAGACTTTCACGTTGTGAAAATATGAAAATATGTATTTCAAGTAAATGCTGTTCTTTATAACTTTCTATTCTTCAAAGAATTCTTAAAAGCAAAATCCATCGTAGTTTCTGCAAAAATGTTATGTAGCACATCATTATAAAAAATATATTCAAATAGAAAACTGTTATTTTAAATAATAATATTTCGCAATATTACTGTTTGTATTGATTTTTTAAGTAAATAAATGCAGCCTTAGTGGGCTGCATTAAATAGTAATAATATTTCACAATATTACTTTGTTTATTACTGAATTTTGGAGGAAATAAATGCAGCCTTGGTGAGCAGAAGAGATTCTTCCAAAAAAAAAAAAGTTTCAGAAGGTCAGAAAATGTCAAAAATCCAAAGATTTCAATATGAATTCAAGCATTTATCATTAAGTTCTCATTAAAGGGCAAATTGTCTGAGATATGTCTACATGCAGAATGCAAAAAGGCATGCAAAAGTATTTAAGAGGAAATGCTTTGGCCAAAAGACAAACAGGATAAAAACGACTGTGTTTTTCCTTAAGAGAGCGAGAGGGAAAATCGTACATGTGTGCATGTGGCGAAAGAGTAGACCATATCACATCTTAGTCAGTCGCTCCTTCTGGAAGCAGAGGGGTTGTCTTAAAGACACAGCGTCTTTTTTCCTTAGCATATAAAGCTCTTCCCCTTCCTTCTCTGGCTCTGTAAAGACCTCAACATGAGTAATGTAATTACGGTGAAAGAGTGATATGAAAGGATTATCAGCTCTTTACAGGAAGAGCCTACCAGCAGAACAGGAAGAGAGCTGCAGCGTGGCCGAGAGTGTCACACCATCACCCAGCCTGCAGAAAGAGAGAGAGAAAGCGAGAGCGAGAGGAAGAGCAGGGAGTCTCCCTACAGCAGGGCCTGGCTTCTGACTTCACACCACATTCTCCTCTTTAAATATGTCTTATCTTTCCTTCATCAACATGTTTGCTTCTTTTCCTCACAGGGAAATGCAACATTACACCTCTACCCGCATTTCAGACCTCTGCTGGAGTTCAAAGGTAGGAAATTTCAATCTAAGATTTCAATCTATATGTATTTACGTATATTTACACACATATATATATAAATATATATTTATATTTAGGGTTGATCAGCATGTTATAGATGTTATGATTTACACATAAACAGCCAACCCCTTTAAATATTTGTAGTTTTTAGTGCAATTTTCCTCATTTATTGCTTAGAAATTAGTCTTAGGTTGAGGAAAATGTGTAGTCGAGGCAGGAGCATCTACAGCTATGACTAACACCTCACACTGAGTCATGTAAGCGTATGTACGTCCAGCGCAGTATCCGCCTGAGAGCGCGAAACATAGCAACACATCTCATTCACATGCACCTCGATAAACTCCTTTTGGCTCTGCTGACTTAATGCTTTTCGCTGTGTATTTATGTAACCGTTAAAACCGAGAGTCCAGCTGATGTTACAGCTTGGCTGAGTCTGAGTGATGGGACCTCGTTGGTTTAGGTGAGTGATCTTTGGGTGTGTCAGAGGGCATCATCACCGCACACTGATTGTGCAGTATTCCTTCAGTGGACAGTGTGGGTTCACCCGGTGCAGAGAACCAGAATGAGTCATTCACATTGACAACAATGCAGCATCAGTGGGATAGACAGAGAAATGTCTTCCCACATTACTGCTACAGAGAACATACGATTGATAGTCAGCAATAGGCATAAATATGAAATGAAAATGGCGTTTTGTACAGCCATTGCATATTACGTGCTTCAAGTCCAAAGTCCAAACCTGACATAATTATTAGATGCATGTAAAACATGCATGCAACCTTTTATTTTTAAGTATAAACCACCATTCATTTTCTGGTTATTGTTGTCAATATGAATCTCGCATTGTTTAGTCAAATTTATGAGCATGAATGTGTTGCAAATGTTTTTATGGTCCTGGGAACTTCTATGAGGTGTCGCATTGAAGGTTTTGCTTGGCTTCAAACATTTAAAACGTCTGTGTTGGTCATCAGGATGTGGGTGTGTGTAGGAAAGAATAGCGAGATTTGCGATTGGTGCATTGTTTGGGCGTGGTTTTGGCTGGTTTGTCTTATCTCAATAAGTTTGACACTATCATCATGACTCGGGTCTCTCCGCAGTGGTGCTGCTGTGCGGTTTGGAGATGACGCAGCACTTTCTTGACCTTTGACTTTTCCTCAGTGGACTAGATCCCTCTGTATCTCCTTCCACCTTTCGGCAGCAAAGTGAGACACGTTTCTCCAGTTACCTTTTCAGACTCAAAGATCCCTTAGTGATTATTGAGCCTATCAATACATCTGATTTTAATTACTGTACGAAGCACCTGTGGAATGAAAGTAACTACATGGGTACACTACCATTCAAAAGTTTATGGTCAGCAAGATTTTTTACAATTTATTATACACATTTCATCAAGGATGCCTTAAATTGAACAAAAGTGAAGACAGTAAAGACATATAATTTTACAGAAGATTTCTATTTTGCACCTTCAGTCCATCAAAGAATTCTGGAAAATAAAATGTATCATAGTTTCTACAAAAATATTAAAAGATCTGTTTTCAGTATTGATTAATAATAATAAAAAAAATGTATTGAGCACCAAATAAATATATTAGAATGATTTCTGAAGGATCATGTGGTACTGAAAATTCAGCTTTGCCTTCATACTGTAGGAATAAATTACATTTTAAAATGGAAATCAGTTATTTTAAATTGTAATAATATTTCACAATCTTACAGTATTTTAAATCAAGAATCCAGACTAGTTGTGCATAAGAAACATTCAAAAACGTTTAAAATATTTGCCGACCTCAAACTCTTGAACAGTAGTGTCTAGATCTTATGTAATCATAGGAAAGAAAAATCATACATTTTATCATCCACTTTCATTTTATAGAATTATTTTTCTTTTTTTAAATTAACCTAAAGAATTTTAGGAGAAACATTAAGTCTCTCTCTACGAAAGAGCAACCTATGAGCAATAATGTTTCAAATCGGAGTATTTTCTGAAGTGAGAAAGAGAGAGTGGTTAAGAGATAGAGATCGAGATGGACAGACAGATTTGAGGGTATGTTGGTGCACCTTTGTTGAATGCTGATGAGACCGAACAAGACGGGTTTGTGTGAGATCTTGCACACCTGCAGTCACTATCTGAAAGAGCTTCAGTGTCAACCGCAGATGTGAAGGCAGCAGAAACATTTGACATATAGTTACTATGGAAATTCAAGGTGTGATATTACTTTTCTAAACAATCTAACTTGTGATTTTCACCTGGCGGATGATAAAAAACTGAATATTTGACTACGAAACCACCCAAAAAAATCTTAGCAATTGCGTATCATCATTCAGAACCTGTAAGCAGCCATAAAGCAGACATTGTGGCGATGACTTTTGCACAATGAAACACCAATCTTTAGAAAATGTAGTTTTATATTATTTACGTGCTTTCAAAACTCTTAGCGTGTGAATATTGGCTGGCTGGCGTTGCTTCACAGTCGTTCTTCACTGGCTAGCTTTATGTGGCTCCATTTTAAAGCTGCCAGTTGAAGAGCTGTTGTGGGTAACCATAACAACAGACCACCAGAGGGGGCGTGGTCCAGAAAACTGGACGAGTCAATCAGAATTCATGAACATGTTTTATTTATGGATATTTCCCCCCTAGAATTTTAGTTTTGAAACAGTAGATTGTTACTCATAAAATCCACATGATTAACCAGCACAGTTTTATAAATGCCTGCAGTTGTATATTGTAGGTGTCACAGATTACCTGAACGCTGAGATTTCCACCTCCAAACAGAAGAAATTCAACCTGGTGACGTTTGTGGACACTCCAGGGTTGGTGGATGGAGATATGGTGTACCCTTTTGATGTCAACAGTGCCATCACCTCTTTTGGTAAGGCTGTGCCTCATCATTTTGGACAGTTATAGCTCCTATAGCAGTGGTTTTCAACCCTGTTCCTCGAACGCCCCAAGCAGTGCACATTTTGCATGTCTCCTTAATCAAACATACCCGATTCAGGTCATCAGCTCATTAGTAGAGACTCCAAGACCTGAAATAGATGTGTGAGAGAAAGGAGACTTTCAAAATGTGTAGTGTTCGGGGGCTAGTGACTAGGCTGGTTCTCTGAGATTTTATGTATTAAATTTGTATTTTGAATAAACCTATCTTCTGATGCTGATTTCAAAATGGATTTTCTGGGTTGTTTCACTCTTCAGCCATTTTCTCTGATAAGGCGAACTTCACATTTTTGAATTTTAGTTAATGTGCTGTATGTTAGCTTTGTGTACCAGTGTTGATACTGGTAACTAAAACTATTAAAAATGTGTCTTTGTTAATGAAATTAATCTAAAATAAAATTGAAATATTAGATTAACTCAACGAAATTAAATACGTTTAAGTACTAAAAATAAAGTAAAAGAAAATATGAAAATATAAGAATAAAAGCTAATTCAAAATATTAATAAATACTGTAGTAGTATGTAAATAATACTACATTAACATTGTATATTTATAAAATTTGACAAAAAACAATAAGATAATTTAAAATGGTCTTTCTTGTCAGAGACAGTGGACCAAAAAAATACTGATGACTCAATTTGTAACAAGTAGCAAATCTCGGATCAAGGCTTGTGACGTAAATTAAAGGCTATTTTCTATTTTAAAAAAGACGAGCCCTTCAATACGCCCCAACCCAACTTTCTGCTTATCAACACAGGAATGAAATATGTGTTTTTTCAAACCATTTAAAATGATCTTTCTAAACTAATGAGACAAAATGGACAAATTTCAGTACCAGGAATAAAGTTTGACTTGACCTAAATTAAACCACACAACTGTTACAGTAACAGTTCTTCTCATTTTACATATCTGTGGATTTTCAGGTGAGCAGGCAGACCTCATCTTTGTGTTTTTTGACCCGATGGGACAAGCGTTGTGCAAGCGCACATTGAACATTGTTGAGAAGCTGAGTGAAAAGTGTGGAGACAAACTGCGCTTTTACCTGAGCAAAGCTGATGAGGCTGGACGGGAAACGGACAGACAGGTGCGTGAGTGTGTGTGTGTGTGTGTGTGTGTGTGTGAGCCTTCTGATATATCTGATACATTTCTGTCTGGAATAAAAATGCATAACGGGACTTACACATTTGATATGGTGATTTCCAATCTCACTTCAGTATGTAATCCTGATCTTTTTGCCATAATAGTTTGTTCTCTGACAGGAAGCCAGACAGGTGTTTCTCTGTCACTTTAAACCTGCTTAGCATCAGCCCATCTTATGGTCAAATGTGTTGGTGTTGATTTTATTCCCACAGCGAGTGATGATGCAGATTGTTCAGGAGCTGTGCAGAAGACCTGGACTCAACAAATGTGGCTTTGAAATGCCCACGATATACATCCCCAACCCTCAAAAAGTAAGAAATGATGGTAACTGATTGCTGTGCTGGTCAAATGTCCATGGTTTTCCTCCTAGAGGTGACATGATTAATGGAAGCCTGCCCATGCTGCACTGCTGTGTCAGAGGAAATGGATTTATTTCTCTCTGCAGCATTTACATTAATTAGTTCTGTCTGTCAGCAGAGACACATCTCTTAAAAAGCCAACTTAAAGCTACAAGGAGAAATGGATTGAACGTATCAAGACATAAACGATTATTTCAGGCTGCTTATGATACACTACCGTTCAAAAGTTTGGGGTCAGTCAGCTTTTTTTTTTTTTTACTTTTATACTATTATTTTTATGGTAAATCTTTACAATAAGGTTCATTAGTTAACATTAGTTAACTACTTTAGTTAACATGAACTAAGCATGAACAATATGTCTACAGCATTTATTAATCTTAGTTAATGTTAATTTCAACACTTACTAATGCATTATTCAAATCAAAAGTTGTGCTTGTTAGCTTTAGTTAATGCACTATGAATTAACATGAGCTAACAATGAACGACTGTTTTTTTCATTAACTAGCATTAACAAAGATTAATAAATACTGTAATAAATGTATTGTTCATTGTTTGTTCATGTTAGTTAATACATTAACTAACATTAACTAATGGAACCTTATTGTAAAGTGTTAACATTTTTATTTTATATTTTATTTAGCAGGAACACATTAAATTGGTATAGATGTTTATAATGCTTTTGAACGTTCTACGCATCAAAAAATGTTGGTTTCCACCAAAATGTTTTCAACATTGTATATTAGTAAGAAATGTTACTTGAGCAGCAAATCTGCATTTTTCATCTGCTGAAAATGCAGCTTTGCCATCACAGAAATCAATTATATTTAAAAAGCAAAATCAATCAAAATACAAAAAAATTATTTTGAACTGTAAAAATGTTTCACAATAAAACTATTTGTACTGTATTTTTGATCAACTAAATGCAGCCTTGGTGAGCATAAGAGACTTCTTTTAGAAACATTAAAAAAATCTTGCTGATTTCAAACTTTTGAATGGTAGTGTATATTTGGTCAGTAATATTAGTCAGTTTACCTGACAATTGACAGAATTACTGTAATTACAAAATAACTGATATTCTGCTCTGAGCTGTTCACATCCTTAAAATTAGTTTCAATGGCAATGCTCTTAATGCCAAAATGCATTCATATTATGCGGCTTTGTTGGTAATGACAGTAAAATACTTCTTCATTCCATTAGTCCACCTTTTGCAAAATGTAAACTGTAAACAACTTGCAGTTATGCTAAGTAGCTGTATTACTGTATCACTTTTGATTGTTTGTTTTGAATTGTAAAATTGGTAAAATTGTACAGCTGCTTATGGCTTATTGCTTTACTTTGCTATTGCATATAACAGTACTACTACAGATAGTTGATCAAGTAAATATAAAATGATTAAAATAGTGATTTTGTGTGTGCAGCCCAGCAGATGCATCAACCAGATTGATGAGGTTTGTGAGACCATTGAGAAGAGCATAAACCAGGCAGTGCAGAAAACACTTGACCAGCTGGAGAAAGACTGTAACCTGATCATCTCTACCATCAACCATACTCTAGAACAGGACCGGTACACATCCATCCATCCGCACTATATCACATCATCTGCTATGTATCATGACTCTAGAGCTCATATATGTAATATTTATCAGTTTTGCATGTATTTGTCTTCCCTCAGGATGAATGTGAGCAGTAATAGAAGCAATCGTTTTAATTCCTTCCTGTGTGGAGTTCTGGGAATCTTCCTTCCGTCACTCTTCATCCTCAGCTTCATCATCAGCACTTTCGCTCCAGAGGAACTGGACACTCTTGTTGGAGAGGGATTGGCTAAAACGCTCAACCTTTCCACAGTATGTTCTCATTTTCATGTTTACTGAAGACTCATTCCCATCACAGGTGAATCAGTGTTTTATTTTTTCTGTTTATCTGTGTGTGTTTATTAGGGAATAGTCGTGTATCTGTGGGACTGGATTCCTGAAGATTGGCAGATAATGTTTGTGATCATCTTCGGTGCTCTGTGCTACTTTATGCTCTTTCTAGCCAAGTATTTTGCACGGTGAGCATGCAAGATTGTCTCTTAGTGTTTCCTTTTATTGCCACAAGGGGGCACTGTAACTCTGACATAATTTACATGAATTTATTTGGCACTTTACCCTTTGGCTATGTTTGGAATAGCTATTTATTCAACAATGCACAATGCAGTGCGTACTGTACACAGTATGCAAATGTTCTGTATGGAATTGCCAGATACTACTATTTAAAATACAGTAGAGCATACAGCATGGAATAACATATCCCATAATGCAATGCAGTTAACTTGACTTACTTTTTCCAGTGCAACAAATTAACACTTTCGCAATGCAAAAATACATTTTTACATACTAGTGGTTCAAAAACTGCAAAATAACCAAATTTGTTCACAAGACAACACTCACAGAACTCAACATGCATGTAATGAGGTCTAGTCATTATGCTTACTACTTTACATACTATTTTGAAAGGTCAGGGTAGTGTCACTGCAAAATAATGACTTGCCTGCCACACTGCATCTCCTTCATATATAATTATGTATATTAATATGCTAACACTTTAGATTCTGCATGAGCATATTCTAGATCCCTTAACACTCCCCAATACCTAAACATAACTACTATAAACGTCCTTACTAACAATAAATAGCATGCAGAAAACTTTTTTATGAAGTACGCTCACTCAGGGACTTCTTTAGTGAGATTTTACCAGAAAAGATTTGAGATTTTGTAATCATCTTGTATCATTTGAACTGCTGTATTTTTGTGTTTGTTTGGTTTTTATTTTGTGTTTATGTAACTCTTGTATTATTCCAGCTCAGTTTACGCCGTGACGATAGACTTAGATGCTGACATGGCCAAAAAGAAAAAAACTACTACTATTTCTACTTACTCTCAGTAAGCAGCAGTTTATTGAGGGAAAACGCTTAAGAACCCTATACCATTAATATACTGTATATTGATATATGTCAAGATATATCTATACAATATATCAACATTTTTATCAAATACAATCATTGAATGCTAGCATTTAATCTTTCAGTGCACTGTGCCACTTACTGTAATTCGACTCTTGAGCTGATTTCTGTTTTTTAACGGTCACTTCATCAGTTTAACAGCAGCCCTCTCAATGCTGTGATCTCCTTCAGTCAGGGCAGTAAGACGATAACTAAGAGAGAGAAGAAGAAACTGGCAGAGTACAGCGATTACATCCAGGATGTCGTCAAACCCAAGAAGGTACGACATACATTACCGTACAATTACTGTTGATGCTGTTCATTCATGTGGTTTCCTGCTTAGTCCAAACTAAAGTAGTTTGTTCATCTCCCAGTAGGGCTACATGATATATTCAATGTTCATAACATATATATAATTAAGCGTAATTGTGAATATCATAATTACACTGTTTATTTAGCCTTTTTTTTCTTAAAGATGTACATTAGTCTCACAATCCTTGCTTGTGTTGAAATGTACATTACTGTTCAAAAGTTTGGGGTCAGCAAATTTTTTTGTTATTTTTTTAATCAGCAACTATGCATTAAATTGATCAAAAGTAACAGTGAAGACATTTATAATGTAACAAAAGAATCGTATTTCAAATATATGCTGTTTTTTAACTTACTCACAGGATCTTGAAAAAAGTTTATCATGGTTTCCAAAAAAATATTAAGCAGCAGAAACCGCGTCAACACTATTAATAATAATAAGAAATGTTTCTAGAGCAGCAAATCAGCATATTAGAATGATTTCTGAAGGATCATGTGACACTGAAGACTGGAGGAATGATGTTGAAAATTCAGCTTTGCTTCACAGGAATAAATTACATTTTAAAATATATTCAAATAGAAAACAGTCGTTTTAAATTGTAATAATATTTCACTAAATTGCTGTTTTTACTGTATTTTTGATTGAATAAATGCAGCCTTGGTGAGCATAAGAAACGTCTTTCAAATGCATTATAAAATTTTACCAACCCCAAATCTTTGAACGGTAGTTTGTTTTAACAGTGTCTCAAATTTAAAAATGCAAAAATGGTGTAAAAGTGATTCATTTCTTAATTCTTTTTTCTAATTTCTGTAAAATTGTCAGTTCAATTCCACACTGCTTATTTTCAGTTTACAACTATTAAAATGTTGCAAAAATTATTATATGTAGGTAAATATTGCTTTTTGTAACTCTGTGTTACACAATTAAATATAGCTTTTTTTCCTGTTAATTTAGAGCAAAACTTGCCTTGTTTTTTTTGTTTTTGTTTTTATTTACTGCATTTTACTTTTTTCATTATAAATATAATACTCTGAAAAAAAATCAACTTTTAACCATTAAAAAATATACTAATAGCAATATATAAATAATGACCTACATTAACAAAAAGGCAGAAAAATAGCAAGTTGTAATGACCAGCTGACAAGACCTAAAACCATCAAACCAGGCCAGTTTAACCAGCTTGGCTTGGCTGTGAGACCACCTTAGCCTCCATGTTGGTTTTTCAGCAGAGATGTGAGAGCATCAAAAACAGAACATGCATTTGAAATGTAAGCTTTTCGAAGGATTCCAGAGGATGTTTGTCTTCTAATCTTGTAATATGCGTCATCTTTATCTTAGCGCAAACTGTATGAGGAGTATCTTCGCCAGTGTGCTGCAGAATATGATTTCTGAAGGGAGCTGGCATGACAGCCGTCGGTCACATCAGAGTCGTCTGAATAATTCATAGAAAGCACATCCATGTGTGAAATGCTGATGTAGTTTCATATTTGCACGAGCGATAATAACAAATCGTGCCTTTTTGTTAAATCTGAATAGTGATGAACAAATGTGATATACAAACATGACCTCAATATAATCTTACACCAGCTAGTTTTTCTATGTGAACCATTTTTAATAATCAGACCTAGAACTGTTTATAGCCAATAAGCTACATTATGACTTCACAAACGTTGATTGTCCCGAGACATGAGCCTGGTTTCTGTGGCCGCCTTTTGATCTCCAGGAGCACTGTGGGAGAAACCAAAGGTACCCAATTCAACCTCATATACTCTTTACCCAGTGTTTATATGAGTAAGTGACATTTCTACTTTTTATAATGTAACACAGAGGAATTTCTCCCAGCAGCCACAGAAAAGGCACTCAACTAACTTTAGGTCTTCCTGTCATACATATGTATGTGAATGTACTGTTGCATGTTTGTCTATGTATACGTTGTTTAAATATGGTTTTAAACCGATTGTTTTGTAGTGTTTTGAAGTGATGCTACCTAAAATGTTACAATTTTAGCATTTTCCTAGGGCATTGATTTATGAATACAAACCTTTTTGGAAATAGCTGTTTTTGAAGATGCATATTGAGTGAGAGCCAATTTTTTTACCCATCCATATATAAGGCAGGCACTCGTACATGGTGGAATAAAGCACTGATAAACTTCTGTTTTCATTTTATTATATATATTTTTATTTTATTTTAATTTAATTACATTTTATTTTATTTTTCAGCTTTTTAAATGTAAATTTGAAAAAATTTACAAATTTAGCACTTACTTTTAAATAAACATGCATTTACCTCAGTGTTGCAAAAATGCCTTTTTAGGGCTGCAATAGTTCATATTTAATCATGTTTTCATAGTGTATTGTTACACAGATTTTCAAATGGATGTTGTTTTAAATTTAAGGCTTTAAAATGTCTTCTTTTTTTTTTTAAGCTCTGTTTTGCAGAAAAAAAAAGTCCTCTTTGATTGACTCGAAACTTTGTATTCCATTGTCTTATACTATGATAAATTGCTTGGTGTGTTTTCTGTACGTATATTTGAAAGAACAAGCAGCACAATAAAATGTTATAGCAACAAATTTATTCATCTTTTTTTTTTTATTCCACCAGAACCTGTCCCATATAACTGAAACCTCCATTCCCTGAGTTAGTACCAAAGAAAAGCTATAGGAGGTCAGTGCTACAAGAAAAGCATTCGTTATTGAGTACAATCTAAAAATACAATCAACAATCAATCAGTCTGTCATCAATAACTCATTTTACGATTAGTCAGAAAATACAATCCTCTTATAATACGAGCATTTCTATAGATAAAGTTATAGCTTGAAATATTTGTTGTCTTGTGCAATTTACTAGCAGGGCAACCACAGTTCCCATGAGCAAGAGGTATATTGTAATTTTTAAAGATCAGCGAGTGTTTCAGGACAGTTTTGGTGCAGGGGGTCATGCTTCAGTTTGGGGTGAGAACATTGAAAATGACAGTATCGCTTTATTGCCGTGGAGATTTCACTGTAAATTTGAACTTGAAATGCTTGATGGCTGGGAGAATTAAATAAAAATTCAGCGATTTGTGAAGTCTGTCAATAACACGCCAACCCCAAAATCACAAAAGGAAAAAAAAAATCGATGTATATTTTGCATAAAGAAAATAATGTCTAAAAAATATACTGTATTACATTAATAAGTAGGGCTGGGTAAAAATATCGAATTAATCGATTCTCATTTTTACGATACGATATCGATTCTTAAATCCCAAGAATCGATTATTCTAGCATGTTTTCAGTTAATGGACGGAACGTTGAAGTGCACTTCCCATCCAAAATATCGCAATAAGCATTGTGCTTTGGTACTTTTAATATGAAACAAAGTCTCAGATTTCAAATTATGTCCATTGTATTGCAGTATTCAAACAATAAATGCCATTTTGGCGCTGTTTAATGTGAGTGACAGATCGCTGTAGTGCCTCAGTAGGCCTACAACAGACGCGGCAGCGCGAGGTGCACATGAACTAATCATCTCCTCCACATTAATACCTGTTTCAGCACAAAATAAACATGACTAAACATCCGAAGGTAAGTTAAAAGAAAGAGTACAACTTTACAATCCATATCCTGTCTCATGTAATCGCTCAATCAGTGTTTCAGCCACGAAAAACAGCTTGTAAACAATGTCATGTAACGTCACATTTACCTCAGAAAAACATATTTGGTGACCATAAACTCATTAGTCAGATAGAAAAATAAACTGTGGAGAGGGGCATTTTGCTAAATATATGCACCATATAATATATTCATTATACTTTTTACTGTTCTTCAATGTTTAATTTATGTTTGAATAAATCCATCAAGTTTTTATGACAGCCACCATTTAAATGCTTACAGCCTATTTAAAAAAAACGAATTGAAGTAGAAATCGAATCGTGAAATTTGTGTCAAAACCCAGCCCTAGTAATAAGTGAAACATTGAAGTTAGGAGAATTCGGGAGAATGTGCTTAATTATCGTGAAAATAATGCCCTCAAAATAAAAAAAAAAAGAAAAAGTGTGTTTATATATTTATATATATTCCAATTTAAAATAACTTAAAATATAGTTTAAAATAAAATTGATTTCTGATGGCAAAGCTGAATTTTCAGCAGCAGTTACTTCAGTCTCATTCAAATATAGTATCAAATATATATATATATATATATATATATATATATGTCCAAATTCTCATTACAGCAATATATGTAAAACAGTATTTTTAT
>NW_015554072.1:222401-227775 GCF_001515605.1 Sinocyclocheilus anshuiensis
ATATATATATAATTTCTTTTTGATTTTGGTTTCGTGAGATTCACCCATTTACCTGTGAATTTTGATATATGATAACACTATATCATATATCATATTTGATTTATATTCATAGACATTGACATATGGACCTTGTTACCTTCCCTGAATAATGATCCCACATTAAGATCCTTTGGGAGAGTCTTAATGAAAACTAATGCACTATGCATATGAATTATCATGCATCTGCTCTCTCTACATCTACAAACTGCCACAAGCGAAGCTGCGTATTTCGATGTGAGCCAGACATCAGCTCTGTTCTCATTCCTGTAGCCTGGCTATTCAGTAGCAGAGGTTCGGTAGAAAAAAGTGCAGTCTTATTGTTTGAATGCATCTTCAGTTAATAGCTATATACAAAGTTACATGTACAAAATAAAATATGACAATTCCCCTTAACCGCTCTCCCGTGAACATTGTGTACAGGCAGATGCTTCATGCAAAAGATTCGACCAACCCACAAGAGAGAGAGAGAACTGTCCCATCTAGTAGAGAGGGTAAAAAACCAGGTATGGCTCATTTGTTAGTGCTGTGAACGGATCCAGGCCTGGAGAGGTTCCACCTCATGGGGACGATGTCCTCGGCACGGCCCAGGTGCTCGGGTTAGGACAGTGTACGTCTCCCATCTAGTGTCCCACTTAACCAACTGCAGCTGCAGCACTAAGACTACGTCTGTTACAGGTGATCGTCCAAGTTTGGCAAGAAAAACTCAAGGAGCTTGCTGTGCTGAGCCGATCACATCCTCACTGCGAGCCTTTGTCGATCAGCCATGACATGTCTCCTGTCCTGTAGGGGAAAATAATACAATGCAGAATTTGAAACATCGGTTACTGTCTTTTCTAGTTAAGAAGGATCAAAAGCATAGAATGTGTGTCCGGTAACTAAAACTATTAAAAATATTTTTGTTAATCAAAATATTAAATTAAATTAAAATGTAATTAAATTCAACTGAAATTTGAAATAAAAACAAAATACATTTTAATAAAATAAAATAAAAATAATAGTTGAAAACTTAAACTAAATGGAAATTAGAAACTGAAATTTGAAAGTTCAAATTTAAGTAACATTACTTACTGAAAAACTCAAACTGAACTAACACTAAAAGTGAAAGAAAAATAAATGAAACCTAAAAAATAGTCATATTAAATGTTTAAATAATATTTTTAATGTAAAAAAAATTACAAAAGCACATTACAAAATTACTAACAAATTAAACAAATTACAATAAAAACTTAAAACATTGAAAAGCTCATTCAAAATATTAATAAAAACTGCAATAGTATGTAAATAATAAAAAAAAAAACACTGGTGTGTGAACAGGTCTTGTTATGTAGGACAATGCAAAATAATGTAGGTCATTTTTCCACACAAACTTATTAATGAGGCAAAAATAAATTCATTGTAATGGGGATTTTCCCATGCACTGTATAGTAAACTGAAAGAAGTCTCTTATGCTCATCAAGGCTGCATTTATTTGATCAAAAATACAGTTCAAACAGCAATATTATGAAATATTATTACAATTTAAAATAACAGTTTTCTATTTGAATATATTTTAAAATGTAATTTATTCCTGTGACGCAAAGCTGAATTTTCAGCATCAATACTCCAGTCTTCAGTGTCACGTGATCCTTCAGAAATCATTCTAATATGCGGATTTGCTGCTCAAGAAACATTTCTTAATACTGTCAATGTTGAAAAGAAGTCTGACCTGTCACTTTTGTATTGACATGTTTAAACCATGGAACATCTTACTACGTCTGTTGTTTTCTGTGAAACTAGAAAAAATGTACTTACTCCACGTCACGTTTCCTAATCGTCTTTCCAGAGCCAAAGACTTCTGCAACCCGTGACACAATGGGGTCGTAGTTCATACTGGCCACGGCTACCACCTCCTCACTCCTATAATCACAGCAGATTAAACACACAGCTTGCATCAGCTGCACAGGAAATACAGTAAGAAGTCAAATATCAGTAAGTACAACAGCAGTTATATAGTATAATATTAAATAATTCTATAAATCATATAATAATACATTTTTACATTTTCTGAACTAAACTGAGTAGTGCTTGTCCATGCAAAACTCACAGTCACAATGCAAGTGGTTGCCAGGGCATTTCTAAGCAGTTGCTAAGGTGTTTTTGTACTCGTTCAGAAGATGTGTAATAGCGCCCCCGAGTGTATAACAATGAAAACACGAAAAGCCGTAAAAACTTGTCTTTGGCGGGGAAGCGTTTTCTTCTAAAAGATGAGATAACTCGTCATTGGCGGGGGAAGAGTTTTAACATTCTTCAAAATATCTTCTTTTGTGTTTAACAGAAGAAAGAATTTCATACAGGTTTGGAACAACATGTGGGTGAGTAAATGACAAAATGTTCATTTTTGGGTGAACTATCCCTTTAAGAGTGTGTTGCAATATGTTTGCATAAAACACTAACTCTATATATAAGCAATTATAACAGTGATATTTGCCTTAGCAAGTGACTCCCAATAAATCTGGTTATTATTTCGATCTATTTCTTTCATCTGCACGATTAAGATCTCTTTTCACTTTGATTTTATTTATTCATTTCACTTTAGCAGCAATATTGCAATAGTATACAGTATATACTACTAATAGTATATCACATCCCTGATCTAAATCAGAACTGATTTTGATGTGATAATGTTAATAACTCTAAATGGCTTGATCATATTTGGAGACAATAAGAATCAAATCAACTCACTTTGTGTAGAATGCCACAAATTTCAGCTCATCCAAATCCCCCTGGATGACGACATCATCAAAGCCATCTCCATAACCTTGACAACAGCATTTAAAGCACTTGAGATGCATCAGAGGAGCACTGAAGCTGAAACTTCATTGTTTTTCAATGGTTTTTTTTATGTATATTTGTAGTGCTAGAAGTATGTAATTACCTGCATATCGTATGCTTTTCCCAAACATGGCTGTCCAGAAATAAGGCACCGTTTTAATGTCTGAGGCCTTTCCCATCATGCTAAGGGCAGCCACCCTACCTGTGGTGGAAGACAGAAAATTTTGAAAAATTAAACATTATTCATAAAAAAAGGAATCTTTGGTATACGCACAGGAATAGTCTTACCGTGTACGTGAGCCATTTGCCAGTGGGGTATGTTCACCTTCTTATTGCTACGTAAAGCTAGAGGAAACGTTACCACGTCACCGCCGGCGAAAACCCCATCAATGTTCGTCTGCATGGTCTGAAAGGGATAAAGGTATAAGTTTACATACGCGTTGTATGTGCTCATGCTTTGTAGCTTATAATCATGAAATACTACAGGTCATTGTACTAAAACAACAATTTATCACTGATACAGTAGACATAAGCATGGGCAGATTATCACAGGTTGCAGAGACACACACATTCCGAATGGCAAAAGATATACGGTAAATGTGCTATAAGATGCAGTAACAGATGTACAGTACATATGGAACAACAGTGCAGAATGACTGAACCTTGTTGACTGGGATGAATCCTTTGGAGTCCATGTGCACTCCGCTCTGCTTCAGGAATGCTGTGGCTGGACTGGAGCCTGAAAACACATACATACACGCTTATGATCAGGACCCCGGCACAAATTTGTATTTTTCATTGAGGCATGTTGTCACATGTGTTTTAAATCTTTGCTTTGCTTTGTTTCATGAATTGTTTTGTATTTCATAATTGTTTTACTGTATATATATATACACTACCGTTCAAAAGATTGGGGGCAGAAAGATTTTTTTATATTTTTTTTAAGAAATTAATACTTTTATTTAACAAGGATGCGTTGAATTGTGACAGTTAAGACTTTTAGAATGTTGCAAAATATTTATATTTCAAATAAATACTGTTCTTTTGAACTTTCTATTCATCAAAGAATCCTGAAAAAATGTGTGACAGTTTCCACAGAAATATTAAGCAGCACAACTATTTTTAACTGATAAAAAGAAGAAATGTCTCTTGAGCAGCAAATCAGCATATTAGACTGATTTCTGAAGGATCATGTGACACTGAAGACTGGAGTAATGATGCTGAACTATGTTCAGTGAATGTATTTTTATATACACACACACACACACACACACACACACACACACATGCTACTGTTCAAAAGTTTGGTGTCAGAAATTTTTTTAAAGAAATTAATACTTTTATTTAGCAAGGATGTGTTGAATTGGTCAAAAGTGACAGTTAAGACTTTTAGAATGTTACAGATTTTTTCTATTTCAAAGAAATGCTGTTATTTTGAACGTTCTATTCATCAAAGAATCACAGAAATAAATTACGTTTTAAAATATTAAAATAGAAAACAGTTATTTTAAATAGTAAAATTATATTCACAATATTACTGTTTTTACCGTATTTTAGATCAAACAAATGCAGAGATTTATTTCAAAAACCTTAAAAAAAAAGATGTATTATTTAATTTTGTAGCCAAGACTACAATGGGACCTGAAATGGGAAACTGAGAGCAAAAAAGAAAAATGAGAAGCCAAATTTCAATAATCACACAGACTCACCAATGCCAATAACACAGACGTCAGCTCTCAAGACTTTGCCACTTTTTAGAACCACTTCTTTTAACTATTGAAACAAAAATAAAAATAAAAAGCAGTTTAACATTAATGTCATAGTTGCCAATTTTCTTACCACCATGACTTATAATACAGTGTCCAAATCTCATTATGTTCTTTCTTTAGGAAGAAATATTTATCAAAGTGTAATTTCATAATAGATCACAGTTCTGCTTCTTCTCAATTATATATTTACTTTGCTGACTGTGTGCTCACTTGTGTTATGAGTTCTGGCCTTTTAGCCCAGGGCCATTCCATTATTGCAAAAACCATGTTTGAAAATATTCAAAGCTAAGCAGTGCTACTGTGAGAGCAGATGTAATTAATCACGCTACAGGAACGAGAGCAAGAGAAAGAGAGGGACAGAGAGAGAGAGAACTATCGAAACCAAAAAAAACAAAAATATTTCAGTTTAACATTTATGTCATAGTTGCCCATTTTCTTACCACCATGACTTATAATACAGTGTTCAAATCTCAGTACGTTATTTCTTTTGAAATAAATGGTTATCAAACTTTATCAAATGTAATTTCATAATAGATCACAGTTCTGCTTATTCTCAATTATACATTTACTTTGCTGACTGTGTGCTCACTTGTGTTATGAGTTCTGGCCTTTCACCCCAAGACCAATCCATTATTGCAATAGCTGTGTCTGAAAATATTCAAAGCTAAGCAGTACTACTGTAAGACCAGGTGTAATTAATCACTCTACAGGAATGAGAGCAAAAGAGAGGGAGGGAGAGAGAAAGAGAGAGCACG
>NW_015554072.1:230661-243831 GCF_001515605.1 Sinocyclocheilus anshuiensis
TTGAGCAGCAAATCAGCATATTAGACTGATTTCTGAAGGATCATGTGACACTGAAGACTGGAGTAATGATGCTGAAAATTCAGCTTTTCATCAGAAATAAATTACATTTTAAAATATATTAAAATAGAAAACAGTTATTTTAAATAGTAAAATTATATTCACAATATTACTGTTTTTACCGTATTTTAGATCAAACAAATGCAGAGATTTATTTCAAAAACCTTAAAAAAAAAGATGTATTATTTAATTTTGTAGCCAAGACTACAATGGGACCTGAAATGGGAAACTGAGAGCAAAAAAGAAAAATGAGAAGCCAAATTTCAATAATCACACAGACTCACCGATGCCAATAACACAGACGTCAGCTCTCAAGACTTTGCCACTTTTTAGAACCACTTCTTTTAACTATCGAAACCAAAAAAAAAAAAAAATATTTCAGTTTAACATTTATGTCATAGTTGCCCATTTTCTTACCACCATGACTTATAATACAGTGTTCAAATCTCAGTACGTTATTTCTTTTGAAATAAATGGTTATCAAACTTTATCAAACGTAATTTCATAATAGATCACAGTTCTGCTTATTCTCAATTATACATTTACTTTGCTGACTGTGTGCTCACTTCTGTTATGAGTTCTGGCCTTTCACCCCAAGACCAATCCATTATTGCAATAGCTGTGTCTGAAAATATTCAAAGCTAAGCAGTACTACTGTAAGACCAGGTGTAATTAATCACTCTACAGGAATGAGAGCAAAAGAGAGGGAGGGAGAGAGAAAGAGAGAGCCCTACACTTCACTGAACTCTTGTTTCTCTCACTTTCATGATACCTGTCCATTATGCCCTCGCATCTCCCACACTTCGTTCAACATGTAGAACTTCACCCTGTTTGACTCGAACAGCTGAGGAGAGAAACAAAATAAAAAAATTGAATGAAAAAAATACTCTTTGAATATAGGTTTAATGTGGTTACAGCAAGGGATAATATACAGTCAGTGAGTCATTTTCACCCTGTCAGAGTTTAAGAAAAGTTAGACAACAGAGTGATAACACCACATGGTCATTTTTTTAATTTAAAATTGTATTTAAACATGCTTAACTTATAGAATTAGTTACATTAATGCCAAAGCAAATGCAACTGATTTAATGTTTACTTAAGAACTTTAAACTTACTTTAAACTTAAGAATTTTGCTTTCTAAGCTTTTAAAATTCATGCTTAACATTTACTCAGAATATATACACCAGAGATGTCGAACCAGGGCCCCATGACCTTTGATTTGGCCTGCCATGCCATATTGAAAAAAATTTAAACATATCTTTATTTCTAATTTATTAAATTTTTGTTTGAATATTTTTTTGTTTAATTTATGCATTGAAATATAGAGAATATAAGTGAATTTAATAAAACTAAAAAAAACTAAAAACTACAATATAGCTGGGTATACGACCCTCAATGAAATTTGATTTTTGGAACTTCATATACAAAAAAAGTTTGGGCACCTCTGATGTAGACCATTTAACGATGATTTTACTGCTTAAAACTTAATATTATTATTTATGTTATTCTATATATAGTTATTTTCTGTCACCTTCATCAAGGCTTTTCCTACTTTCTCTCCGAGTGCTTTACGGAATGGCACGGCCTCTATGCCAATCACAGACACTGAGTGAGCCTTATCTGTGAGAGCTGCGGCCACCTCCATACCTGAACACAGAACAGCACATATAATCATTATTCATACAGAAGCCCCAAAAAATATATAGATACACCTACTTGAAAAGTGTGTTTGTGCATCTTTAGAATACGTGTCACATGGTATTTTGTTATCTAATGCAATGACACGGATTATTCTTAAATTGTGGCTTAAGAGTGGCTTAAGCTATTATTTAACTACACAGAGAATATATACAGTATATGTAAAATTTACCAATAAATGAGGTTCCAACGATGACAGCATTCTTACTGCTGGCGAGTGTCGCGATGCTGTTGGCATCTTCTGGTGTTCTGAGGTGAAACACATTTCCCACATCTTTGCCTTTGTAGCTCAAAGGTTTGGGTCTGTAAAGATAAAACTTATTCATTTAAATAAAAAAATTAAATGCATTTTTTTTGTTATATACACTACTTTTCATAGGTTTGGGATTGGTAAGAATTTTTAATGTTTCTAAAATATATCAATAGAAGTCTTATTATTATTATTATTATTATCAGAAGCCATCCTGATCCCAGCGCAGAGAGGAGGAGAGGGTCAGTTCTCGCTGAGGCCGGAACTCCCTCCGCTAAGCTCTGAGCGATGGAAACTGTTCAGGCTGAGTCTGCCCTTCTCTTTCAAAAGATGGCGGGCTCAGGCCCATTCTCGATCTCAGGCATCTGAACCGCTCGCTTATAAGACGGCCGTTCAAGATGTTGACTTTGAAGCAGATCCTCGAGCAAATATGCTAAATAAACAGAAGGTTTTTATCAGTGGATCTGAAAAACGCCTACTTTCACATCCAGATAACCCCTCATCATAGACCGTTCTTGAGATTTGCATTCGAGGGCGTTGCTTATCAATATACAGTCCAACCATTTGGACTGCCTCTGGCCCTGCACACTTTTACAAAGTGCATGGACACAGCTCTTTCCCCTCTGAGGCAGATGGGAAGCCACATTTTGAATTACCTCGACGATTGGCTGGTTTTAGCCAGATCGGAACAGGAACTCATCGCTCATAGGTCACTGCTGCTCAGCCACCTGGAGCGGCTTGGGCTGAGAATCAATTTAGCCAAGAGCTCTCTGTCTCCCAGCCAGCAAGTAGTCTTTCTGGGGACAGTTATCGATGTGGCCCAGATGCGGGCATGGATTACGCCAGAACACTCCCTGATAATTCAGCGGCTAGCAGCGTCATTCAGACTTGGGACTTCACGTCCCCACAGGACTTTCCAGATGCTCAGCTTCATGTCAGCCGCTTCCTCTGTGATTCCTCTGGGCCTGCTTTACATGCAGCCCCTCCAATATTGGTTTAAAGCCCATGTCTCATCCCACACTTGGCGCCAGGGATGTTTTCTTCTCAGGGTAACCCACCGCTGCATCAGAGCTATGGCCCCTTGGAAAACCCCTCACCTGTTTCAACCAGGTGTCCCGTTGGGACTGACCTCAAGAAGGAAAGCGGTTACGACAGATGCCTCCAACTTGGGTTTGGGAGCTCTGTACGAGGGCAGACCGGCGTTCAGCTCCTGGTCAAACCTGGAGCAATGCTTGCACATCAACTGCCTCGAGATGATGGTGGTTTTTCTAGCCCTAAAAACCTTCCTGTCGGCCTTAAAGGGGCACCACATCGTGGTCCACTTGGACAACATTACTTTGGTAGCCTTTATAAATCACCAAGGCTGTCTCAGGTCACGCTCCCTTCACAGGTTGGCTTGATGTCTCCTTTTATGGGCAGAGTGCAATCTCGTCTCGCTGAGAGCAGTTCACGTGCCAGGCAGACTGAACCAAAGACCGGACAAGCTGCCCAGAGGCAATGTAGCTCCAGGAGAATGGAGACTACATCCCCAAACTGTTCAAACAATCCGGTCTGTCTTCGGGAGTGTAGAGGTGGACCTCTTAGCCTCAGAAGACAACTTTCACTGCCCAATTTACTTCTCGAAGCAGCAAGATACCCTGTCCCACGATTGGCCCAGAGCTCGTCTCTATGCCTTCCCCTCAGTTGCCCTGCTTCCTCAGGTCATCAGACGGGTCAGATAAGTCAGATGTTCGGTCCTCCTGATGGCCCCACTCTGGAGGAATCAGAAGTGGTTCCCCAAATTGATTCAGCTGATATCGGCAGCCCCTTGGCCGATACCATTGAGGACAGACCTCCTCTCTCAAGCAAGAAGCATGATTTGACATTCCCGGCCAGAGATGTGGAGCCTTCATGTTTGGCCCCTCGATGGGAGTCTTTACAGCTTCCCGCGAGTGTGACTAATACCATTTTGGAGGCTAGAGCTCCATCTACGAGACGCCTCTATGCCCTTAGTCTTTTCTGACTGGTGTGCTGCACGGAATGAGGACCCGTCCTCTTGTGACATGTCCTACGTGCTAACCTTTCTGCAAGACCTGTTGGACAAGGGGCACACCCCTTTCATGCTCAAAGTTTATGTGGCAGTCATTGCGGCGAATCATGCTGTCGTGGCTGTCCAGTCAGTCGGCAGAAACGACCTTGTTGTTAAGTTTCTGAGGGGAGCTCTTCCCAATTCAGAAGATAAGCAGCGTCCCAATCCACTCTTCCTGGTTCGGGCTCTTGTGTATGTTGAGCACTCTGGCCCGTTTCGGCACTCAGAGAAGCTCTTTCTCTGAGTTCTAAAGGGCTGCCGATTGCGAATCAGAGACTCACTGGATAGTGGATGCTATAGCCCCTGGCTTACGGCTCAGTGGGCTTACAGTGTCCTATAGGAGTGAGGGCCCACTCCACCAGATGAATGGCCTCCTCCTGGGCTTGGTCCAGCAGGATTTCTATCGTTGATATCTGTGCGTCCACTTAAGTTTACCTAATCCCCTCAATATGTGGAGAAGGTTTTGTTCTGTAGTCCTCAGCCTAAGTGGCTTGGGTCTCATTATTAGCTTATGCTTACAGGAGCCCTCAGTATGGGCTCTCCGGGGCTGGGTTTGCAGAGCGGCTTCGTTCTGCACATGCTTATAGCACGGCGCTATTGGATGTGTTCCCCATAAGCATGTAACTCAACGGTAGAGACCATTTGAAAGGGAACGCTCTGGTTACTGACATAACCTCGGTTCCCTGCCGTTCTATAAGGCTGCACGCGAGTCGATGACTGTCATTATCAGTCGAAAGATTCTGATGAAATGGAGCTCAGAGCTGACTTACATAGCAGTCGGCTCTACCCCTTTTGGCGGGTTGAAGCGCTATTGGTTCGTGAAGCTACATAAACGTGAACAAATCAGGCTTTAGTATCAGAGTAAGCAGGAGTTTCCCCATAAGCGTGTAATGCAATGCTCATTCCCTTATCTCAGGGAACCAAGGTTACGTTAGTAACTGGAGCGTTTACCTGCTCCCTGTGGCAATGAAGAGTTTTCGATACTCCATTTTAAAACCATCCCGAAATGTCACAGTCCGTGTCTTCACATCCACAGAGACAACCTGTGAAGAAACATATGGCAATTTATGTAGTGACACAGATTTAGACATCAATTATTTAAATATTGTGTCATTTCAGTAACGGTACCAAAAAATATGTTGTTTCAAAATACCATAGTATTACCATCTGATACCATCACTGTACCATGGTACCACCACAATGTGTAATGGTTAACAGACTCAGTAGACACATTTATAAGTGTTTTCCTCAGTAAATTAAGTAAACATTTCAGGTTAAGTGTTCTCACCTCTTTCTCTAATAGTATCTCTATGTCGTGCGCCTGAAAGAAGTCAGATGAGCGCAGCTGAAGCTGCTCAGCTGTGCTCTCTAAACACTGAAGAAATGAGGGATGGGCATTAAATCAATATCATACTTGCTGAATTTTAGCACACATGTGTGGTCAAAATAAAACCTTCTGTTGGAAAAGCAGTCTTATGTTAATTTTATATGGTAAAACTTGGTTCCCACACTGTTCTATGGACTGTTCTGTGTACAAACCTTACTCAGTTTAGGCCTGTCGTAAGGCAGATGTTTGTCCATGGTGCACATCACTATACGGTCAGTAAAACCCTCCTGCCTCAGAGTCTCAGCGCACACCAGACCAGCAGGACCTGAGTGAGAACATCAACAGAGGTCAAGAGGAGTTTTGTAAGGTGTCATCTTCATCTTGAACTCTAATCTGAATATAAATGCATGATTTTATTTGATGCTTTGGATGTTATCTCTTAGACTTTATCTTTATTTTTACTTAACAACCAGTAATTGCATTGTCTTATGTTTAAAGATGGCATGGACCAATCAAGTCGAAATGTAGAAATTCAGCAGCTTATCTAGGCTGCCATAAAACATGTATAAGAAATAAAAATAAAATCAGTTTGGGACAGGAAATGATGTGTGCCTTTTCTTCTGTCACAGCATGGTAACGTACATTTCATGGTACATTATCCACTTTCGTCACCCACATTTAGATAAGCAAAGGATTTTCACACTTGAAATAGTTAACGCTGGGTCATTCTAAACCTGGGGTTAACAATTAATGAATGAATGAATGAATTATTGGGTATTCACAAGCTTACGTTTCAGCTACACATATAAGCTGTATAAATGTTTACTACTCAAACATCACAGGGAGAATTCACTAGTAGGCACACGGTATTTCAGTGCAAAAACTACATATTACCAGAAATCCAGTTTAACCAAATAATGGCACAGTGCCGTGAGTATTTCAATTAAATCATTGTCATTTACAGAGTAAATCATTTTTGTGTACATTAGCCTTATTACAGATTGAACCTTATTTAAAGAAGTCAGCACTATGTTGCATGGCACAACTTTTTTGTTAAAATTTAAGAGAAATGTCTGTGTATGTTTTTTAAGGATCATAGATTGAGGATTTATTCCTGTAGACAGTGCATGGAAATAAACAACACTTAGTGAATTCACCCCTATGTTAGTGCATTTTAGTCTCATTTTATAACATTATGGCTGCAACCTGATCCAATAATGAGAATGTGGCTGAATCCAGTGCTGGAATTGATGACAGCTGAACATTTTGACATGGCCTTTGACCGCCGCTGAGTCTGAAGGGCCTGTCAGGAAACAGATGATTCCCCACATCACCATTTACAACTGTTCTTAAATATAACTCTCTTTACACAAGCACTTCAGAGAAAGAGAGACTCTTCACCTGCTTGTTTGCTCTTATTATCACCTTCTCCTTTTCGACTCTGGCCTGAAATAGTGAGAAAAACAAAATGACTTGACAGATTATTACATAACAGAGGGATTATGAAAACACCCCCACTGCTTAGTGATGACACATACTGAGGTTAATTTTCTCTGCTCTGATGAACTCATATGTCCTCGGGGCGTATAAGGAGTTTGTACTCCCTCTATGTCTTGTTGGGAATATGCTTTTTTTTTTTAATTCAATAGGTCTCATTTACAAGTTTTGCATAAACCTGTGAACATTTTCACACAAAAAGCATGATTCATCAACAAGTTCACACTTATATTGTTTTCTAAATATTGGTCAATATTGGTCAAGTCAAACTGCAGATTGGCTTATATCACAAGCCAAAATACTGCTCGGCTTAACATTTTTAAGTAAATAAATAAATAAATTTGTTCTTAATATATGATAATAAAGTTAGATATTTATTTTATATAAATTTATAAATAAAAATTTATATATATAAAATATTAATAATAATAGTATTAATATATTATGAATCATCAATAAGTTCACACTTATATTGTTTCCTAAATCACAAGCCAAACACATTGATGGCTTAAAAATTATTATAAATAAATAAAAAAAGTATTATTATTAATATATGCTAATAATATTATATATTATTTATTTTATATAAATAAATTCATATTTATTTTTATATATTATGAATATATTATGATTCATTAATAAGTTCACACTTATATTGTTTTCTAAATATAGGATCACATTTAAAATAAACTCAAAATGCAAATATACTAACATTACAAGCCAAACTCTTGGTAGGCTTATGTTTAAGAAAATATTTTTTTAAATAAAAAAATGTATATATTATATGATAATAACATTATATATTATGTTAGAAATAATTTACTAATTTTTATGCACATTTTTTTACAGTCCGTAAGAACAAGAGGACGCAGTGAATGTTCGGAGAGGAACTTCCGGAGAGGTTGAAGAGGAACATGTGTTACCTGGAAGGTAGGCAAACTGTCTAGGCCAGGAAAATCCTCAATATCACCCGTAGTGATGTTAAAACATGCCCCATGCCATGGACATCGCACATGCCCTTTTGATAGCACACCTGGAGGAGAATTGTTTTTAAATACAACACGTTACTGAAAGAACAATCTGTTTTGCTATTTGATAAGGCTTGTCTAAGAGCAGTGAGTTATAAAATACTCTGAGAGCTATTGGTTATGGAATGCAGAGGACCAGGAGCGCTCCACAGGACGTCCCTCACCTTTGACCAGTGGAGCACCATAATGTGGGCACTTGTGTCCCATAGCAAAGAATTCTCCGTGTTCCTTAATGAGCAGAGCACGACCTGCCCCTAAATCCACCTCACGCATTCTGCCAAACACAACACATAAGATCAGCACAGATTTAACATCCAAAACACAAATACTGATGCATTCAAAGGTTACAGCTGAAGTGTGTTATTTTTGTGCCACCAACAGACGGAAAAAAACTGACATATATATAAAAAAAAAATAATAAAATTTTTGCTTTTTAGTTGTTGTTTTTTTTGTGTGTGTATAGTTTAGTATTTTTTGGTTCTTAGCTTTGATCCCAATCCATATGCTAGTGTATTCTTAAAGGTTGACTAAATTAAATTTTAGCAGATATATAAAAAATGTACAATCTTTCTCTTCCTGGAAAACTGATCAAAATATTGCTGATATCACTTTATGCTTATTACCATATGCAAACTTTAGTCCAAAAAAATGTTCTATAGAATGAGAATGTCCCTCCCCTTAATACCACCTGCCACCAGCTAGCAATAGTATGTAGAAAACAAACTGTGTTTGTTCTGTATTCTGATGTAAACTAAAGGCTAATAGCTAATTTACTGGCTCAACTTCCTGTTTTAATATGAAATATATTAAAATATAAAAAAAAATGTCCACCAGATTATTTAATGGGGTGTTTAAGGCCTCTGAATTTAAAAATCATTTGAATTGTTTGTTGTGATGTACTAAAGATATCTATAACGCAAAACTTATATTTACCACAAAAATTATATTTATTATTTATTTAATTTATTTTCTTGTTTTTTTCCCAATGTATCAATTATGATTCATTAATAAGTTCACACTTATATTGTTTTCTAAATATAGGATCACATTTAAAATAAACTCAAAATGCAAATATACTAACATTACAAGCCAAACTCTTGGTAGGCTTATGTTTAAGAAAATATTTTTTTAAATAAAAAAATGTATATATTATATGATAATAACATTATATATTATGTTAGAAATAATTTACTAATTTTTATGCACATTTTTTTACAGTCCGTAAGAACAAGAGGACGCAGTGAATGTTCGGAGAGGAACTTCCGGAGAGGTTGAAGAGGAACATGTGTTACCTGGAAGGTAGGCAAACTGTCTAGGCCAGGAAAATCCTCAATATCACCCGTAGTGATGTTAAAACATGCCCCATGCCATGGACATCGCACATGCCCTTTTGATAGCACACCTGGAGGAGAATTGTTTTTAAATACAACACGTTACTGAAAGAACAATCTGTTTTGCTATTTGATAAGGCTTGTCTAAGAGCAGTGAGTTATAAAATACTCTGAGAGCTATTGGTTATGGAATGCAGAGGACCAGGAGCGCTCCACAGGACGTCCCTCACCTTTGACCAGTGGAGCACCATAATGTGGGCACTTGTGTCCCATAGCAAAGAATTCTCCGTGTTCCTTAATGAGCAGAGCACGACCTGCCCCTAAATCCACCTCACGCATTCTGCCAAACACAACACATAAGATCAGCACAGATTTAACATCCAAAACACAAATACTGATGCATTCAAAGGTTACAGCTGAAGTGTGTTATTTTTGTGCCACCAACAGACGGAAAAAAACTGACATATATATAAAAAAAAAATAATAAAATTTTTGCTTTTTAGTTGTTGTTTTTTTTGTGTGTGTATAGTTTAGTATTTTTTGGTTCTTAGCTTTGATCCCAATCCATATGCTAGTGTATTCTTAAAGGTTGACTAAATTAAATTTTAGCAGATATATAAAAAATGTACAATCTTTCTCTTCCTGGAAAACTGATCAAAATATTGCTGATATCACTTTATGCTTATTACCATATGCAAACTTTAGTCCAAAAAAATGTTCTATAGAATGAGAATGTCCCTCCCCTTAATACCACCTGCCACCAGCTAGCAATAGTATGTAGAAAACAAACTGTGTTTGTTCTGTATTCTGATGTAAACTAAAGGCTAATAGCTAATTTACTGGCTCAACTTCCTGTTTTAATATGAAATATATTAAAATATAAAAAAAAATGTCCACCAGATTATTTAATGGGGTGTTTAAGGCCTCTGAATTTAAAAATCATTTGAATTGTTTGTTGTGATGTACTAAAGATATCTATAACGCAAAACTTATATTTACCACAAAAATTATATTTATTATTTATTTAATTTATTTTCTTGTTTTTTTCCCAATGTATCAATATTCTTAAACTATTCTGAAATTTTAAATTTATGTTTTTAATAAACTTTTTGTAATTTATTCCTGTGATGGCAAGGCTACATTTTCAGTATCACACATGATTCTTGAAATCATTCTACATATAATATGCTGATTTGCTTCTCAAGAAACATGTATTACTTAAACATTCAGTTAAAAAAAGAAACATATATTACTTGTTGAAAAAAAAATAGTGCTGTTAAACATTTTTGTGGAAACCGTGATGCATTTTGCTTTAATCTTTTTTCATTAGCTCTAACTCAAACATGCACTCACATATACAGGAACATGAAAATTCGGTATTGTATTGAAATCAAGAACTTACTGTCCATTCTCAAGGTCTTTTACATGGCAGACAGATGCCTCTATGTAATCTCTATGTTTGCGCTGTGGCCGCAGTGTCATGGTGTCCTCGTCTGAACAGTGTCCCAGAGATCCATTGGGTCTGCATTCTGAAAATGGACTGGCCTTTCCATTAGGAGACATCAGGTCCACCTCCTTTTCTTTGTCCAAAAGAGTGAGCTCAACTTTGACCTCTACTGCAAAAAAAAATTGCTTGATATAAGTACAAGAGAATAAGACACAATCACACAGACGACAATTTTCTGTACTTCAGGTACTTCTAATTGATTTGTTCGGCTAAATTAAAATTTTATCCACAGCCATCTTTAAATATGTTGATAACACTTTAGTAATTGTTCTTCGTGTGAACAGGCCTTAAAGGGATAGTTCACCCAAAAAGGACATTTCTGTCATTAATTACTCACCCTCATGTTGTTCCAAACCCATAAGACCTTGATTCATCTTTGGAACACAAATAAAGATATTTTTAATGAAATCCAAAAGCTTTCTGACCCTGCATAGACAGCAATGCAACTACCACGTTCAAGGCCCAGAAAGGTAGTAAGGACATCGTTCGATACGCGTTCACGACAGTACCACGATGCACGCATGCACATTCCTCTGCATGCAAACAATGCGCAGTGCATCCGGGTTCTTCGTCAGAACGCCGGCTCCTGCATCAGCAGCACCACACGCATATGTCGAGGTACACTTTTGAACTCGCATCAACTGACACGGTGACAGAAGAGAAGTAATTGTTGAATAAATTCATTATTTTTGTTTTCTTTGTGCACAAAAATTATTCTCGTAGCTTCGTAGGAAGATGAACAAAGGTCTTGCAGGTTTGGAACAACATGAGTGTGAGTAATTAATGACAGAAATTTCATTTTTGGTTGAATTATACCTTTAAGACACTATAATGTCATGTCTAATGATTTAGAAATTGAAGTGAAATTTAACCTATTACATAACAAATGCAGTGCTATTTCTGTGCAGAAATAGAATTACAAGTTCAAACACAGCTTGGAAGCTGAAGCACCATTTTAATGTACACAGTCTTTATAGAAAGCGATTGTGCAATGTGCTTCCACTACAGTCCGGTCTCGCTCTAGCTTTCTCTCTGGCCAGAAAAATGTGCTGAGGGCCTGCTTCTTATGCTTTAATCACACAGGAATTCACACCTGCTGAGTGAAGCTTAATTAAAATCAATGGAAAATCATGCAAGATGACTTGAGCCGGCAGAGGAAAGAAAAAGAAAGAAAACTCGCCTTCTCAGAGCTGGCTGCAGATACTTTGTTTTCAGTGTCAGAATTGAGAAAATAACATCTGGCAGATTATTTAGTGAACATACGTATCTATAGGGTTCATCAATGAAACCACGCTTTCATTCCCTTATTCAGTTTACAAAGAAATAATCTGTGGACATAAATGACAAGCTTTAACTATAAAGATAAGGTGATATTTCAGTCATTTCAACTTCATTTAAGTAATAGGTCCAGTGCTTTTTTCTCGCAATTCCGAGTTTATATCTCACAATTCAGACGTTTTTCTTGCAATTTTTGAGAAAAAAAGTCAGAATTAGGAGTTTGATTGACAGGCAATCGGACCGATCATTAAAGGGTTAGTTCACCCAAAAATGAAAATTAGGTTGTGTTTTATTGGCGCATGCGCAACGCTGACCTCATACGTCATCAGCCCAGAGCTGCTTCCGTTTACAACAGTGAGCGCAAGCTAGATTAAAGTGATTATTACGTTTTGAATATGGATATTTTTCTTGAGGCGCTACAGCTATCTGTCACGACACATTAAAGAGCCACAAAACGGTATTGATTGTTTGAATTTCTTAAAAAGTGACAACATTTTGAAAGCTAAAACTTTGTTTCATACTATAAGTAACCTGCTCTGTCTGTCTGTCAGTGCACTCGCCTCTTTACTCTGCAACGTATTTTTCACTGCGTGAGAACATGATGTGTGGCATGAGAGTGCCGTGGCTCATCGGACGTAGCAACAGTAACTAAGGGGGGTGGGTCTTTGCGATGGGTCAATAGCGAGATTTAACTTGTGAGAAGAAAATAAGAATTGTGAGATAAAAAGTTGCAATTACCTTTTTTATTCCATGGTGGAGACGGGCTTCCATAGCAATGGTTTTGACACGTATTAAAACAATTATTTTTTTAAATTGACAATTAAAAACGTAAAAGTTTAAATACATATATCAAATTATCATTTTATCTTATCATATTGAATATATCGGTTATTTGAAAATATATTCAAATATATATATATTTCAATATATATTCATATAATCAAAATCATAATATTATACAATATCGTTCAGACATTTTTTGAAAGATTTTTGAAAGAAGTGTCTTATTTATCTTGTCAGAAAAATACAGTAAAAACAGTAATATTGGAATTATTATTACAATTTAAAATAACTGTTTTCTAATTTAATACATTTTAAAATGTAATTTATTCTTGTGATGGCAAAGCT
>NW_015554072.1:244942-263140 GCF_001515605.1 Sinocyclocheilus anshuiensis
TTGTCAGAAAAATACAGTAAAAACAGTAATATTGGAATTATTATTACAATTTAAAATAACTGTTTTCTAATTTAATACATATTAAAATGTCATTTATTCCTGTGATGGCAAAGCTGAATTTCAGCAGCCATTACTCCAGTCTTCAGTGATCCTTCAGAAATCATTCTAATATGCTGATTTGCTGCTTGCATCACCGACCTAATCCTGTTGTTCCGACATGTTGCATGGTCATAACAGAATAGACAGACATAGTCATTTCTTATGTAAGTTTCCAAGCACAGTGACTGACTTCAAAAGGCCACAGTGTCACAGTCTAGCTCGGGTCGTTCTGTCTTTCTCTGCACCCTCTGAAATCCAACACCCACGGTCACACTTTCACAAATGAGTCTTTGGACAGATAAAAATTGTTACAGAGCCCCTCAGAAGTACCCCCTCCCCCAGACGCCACAGAAGAGAAACAGCGATACATTGTGAAACATTCGAAACCCAACTCATATTCCACTGTCTAATCCTCTTGAACACAGAACAATTAAGAGCATTAAAATTCCACCTGCACTAAAGGAAAGCCACATCACAACAGCAGTCAGGGGCCATGTTAACTGACCTATATATAGGTGCAGACACAAGTCGCAATTATTACAGGATTTAATCAACAGGGCGCGCTACACAGACTAAGGGTTTTCTATATACAGTAAGTGAGTTCATCACCTGGTTTGGGTTTGGAGAGGCATCCTCCCATGGTGGGCCCGGAGTGAAGCCAGGTGGCCCGATGAGAGGGAAGCCCAGGTTGGGTGTTAGCAGGGCTGGATCAGGAGTAAGATGTTACTTTAGTTCTAGAATAAATGTGAACATATATTAATTCATCTCACTCACAAAGAAAAAAAATCAGATTTAGTTTTCCTCAAAATTAATAGTATGACTCAAACCTGCAATAATTAAATATGTTAAATAATACAAATATCCTTTATGTATTTAAGCCCATTTTATTAACCAATTTGCTGCTGACCTCCGATGATCCAATTCAACTATACTAATAAGCAAAAATTACACAAGATAAACTAATATTTCTTCTTCTTTTTTATTGCTGAAAAGTGTTGAACTTTCTTATTCTGTGTTCTACTGTACAGATGTGAATTTACATTTCCTTCAGCCTGAGGCTTTTGGTGCGAAAGGGCTTTTATATTTGCAAAAAATATAACTTTTTATATTAAAAGCAAACAAGCAAGCCCAGCCCAGATTTAAAAAGTAACGCAAAAGTAACATAACGCATTACTTTCAATAAAAAGTAACTAAGTACCGTAATTAGTTACTTTTTTAGGAAGTAACGCAATATTGTAATGCATTACTTTTAAAAGTAACTTTCCCCAACACTGCACGTGACCCATGTTTGGCTAAGACTGGACAAACTTTGCAGGTGCAGAGTATATATAGAGAGAGATGCATAGATAGATAAACATTAAATTCCATAAAATAAAATAATAATGAAATAAAAAACAAAGAAATTAAAAATTAGGATGGAGGCAGAAAACATTCTCAGCTGAACAATTCAGCTATTGCACAAACTGTCTTCAGATGTTTATGTCAAGGCTAATCAAATGCAAATGCAAGTGCAGATGATGATGGGAACCCAGCCAGCCAACAAAATGCAACATTAAGGTCAAACGGTTCATATCAACTTACTTCATTTTATTGCAAATAAATTTTCATTTTATTGCAAATAGCCCTTGGGTTCAATACCCTTGCTACTTTAATATGATGCAAATCACGAAAACTGCATGTTTGACATTGATCTATCATGTCTGTGTCCATAGTGAGCAGGACAGTGCATTCAGAAGTCCCTTTGGAGAAATGCAAGAATCCAGGGGTGGGGCAGGAACACAACTGTTCCTGTCAGAGAAGTATACTAAAGGTCAAGGTGTAATCGTTTTGTTAAAACAATTTCTCATATCCAAGTTTACTGTGACTAAAGATATATTTAAAGCAAAGAATAAGTTTAGACAAAGAAATTGAGTCATAATGGTGTTTGATAGTCAAAAACGAATATGTATGTCTTTGCGTGTGTGTGTGGGGGGGGGACAGACTAAGATCAGGAAGAACAAAGTGTGTGTGCTTACATATGCATGTGCACGCATCTTAAACACACCAACTCTAATTGTTCTCAGTTTTCCACTTAAATCTTGTTTCAGAGTTAACCATTACCCTCACTGACATCTGAATTGTACTTTCACTAATAGTGCTTGTTTCATAGCCTTCAAAGTACTGTCTGTTTACCTACAACCTTTTTACTTTTTTCTGCTCGGGAGGATGAAACAGGCTTAAAAACAAAAACCACTGCTTTCAGCCTCATATAACTTGAGCTTAATTCAGAATCAGGGCCTCAGCTCAAGAGCCACTTGATATTCACATCACACCCAAAGGTCTGTGAAGTGGCGAGCAAAAAACAAAAGTTTGCCTTAATTAAGGAAAGGAAATGTTCCACAAACAAAACAGGAGCAGAAGCACCAAACTTTGGGAACCTTTAAAACACAAGCTTTGAGTGCTGCTACATAAAATAGCACCTTTTGAAGCAAATCACATAAAAAGGTAAAAAAGAAATAAAATGAACAGAATTTACTCTCTTGGCACTAAAATCTCCTCTCATCTCTCTCAGATCTCTGCCTTGTTGATGGTATTTAGAGATGCAGTATGAAAAACACATACTTTTAACAATCCCAAAAGCATCACCAAAATGGACTGCCTGAAACAAACAGCAAAAAATAGACCGCCTCCCTCTTCCTGCTGGCAGAAAAAAAGCCATTTCTGCTATTCTTGAAGAATTTATGAAAATCTCCATAGCAACTGTGAATCTGTCTAAGCTGTGCACAATGCATTATGGTTTATGGCTTACATAAAGGTACATAAATTGTAATTTTATTCCACCCGCTCTCTCGCTCATACCCCTGTCCTTTTACTATATATTAGAATACATTTATCAATTACAATAAACCTGCATCTCACTAAAACTTCTCTACTCATGCTCTTATAGGGTGAGTCTTAAAAAAAAAAGTGTGACGTGTAGCCAAGTATGGTGTCCCATACTCAAAATTTATGCTCTGTATTTAACCCATCCAAGTGCACACACACAGTAGTGAACACACACTCACCATGAACACACACCCAGAGCAGTGAGCAGCCATATTGCTGCGGCGCCCGGGGAGCAGTTGGGGGTTCAGTTCCTTGCTCAAGGGTCTCACCTCAGTCGTGGTATTGAGGGTGGACGAGAGCGCTGGTCATTCACTCCCCCCACCTACAATCCCTGCTGGTACTGAGACTCGAACCCACAACTTTGGGTTCGACCTTTGAGTCCAACTGTCTAACCATTAGGCCATGACTGTCCCTGAAGCTCACTACAACATGTCCTGGTCACAGTTCACCCCAAAATCAAAAGAAATGCTTTATGAAATTATATTTTGCTTAGAACTGAAGTTCTCTTTCAAATTCAAATTCTCATTACAGTATTTTTTTAAGTTGTTGTTGTTGTGTGTGTGTGTGTGTGTGTGTGTGTGTGTGTGTGTGTGTGTGTTTCTTTTATAGATTTGTTTTATTTTTTCTATTTAATTTTACGGTCATCCAGCACATTGCCTCTTTCTTTTCTCCTCCTGTGTGTGTGTGTGTGTGTGTGTGATTCTCTTATATTCTTACTACTGAAATCCAGTAATAAAAAAACAGTAATAAATTATTTATATTAAAAATAGCAAATAAGGGTAGTATAACAAATACTATATATGAATAATACGTTATTTTTGTAATGAGAATGAGATTTTATTGCATTACAATAATGTTAAATAGAGAGGAAATCATGCTTAAGAGTCAAAATTACAATGCAAAAAAAATTTAATTTTAACTTTACTCAAGCAAAATATAAATCAGACATTTCCTTGATATGTTGCATCAGATTAATCCATTAATTTACAACATTATTTGGTACTCTTTATTAGCAGAGGCTATTAACAGTACTGCATTGCCACAATCCCTGCTTACATTATAATGAATCATTTCTCAACTTCTTTGTTGAATCAACTGCTGGTCTTTCTGGGCAATTGGGCAGCAAGCCCTAAATATTTCACTTTTTTCCCTAAAGTAGGTTAATCAGATTTTCAGCCTTTACAACATGCGACACAGTTCTCCTTCTTGCTTACTGTTACATCTGTCCACAGGCCAAAAGTGAAAACTCTTTGCAGTAAACAGGCTGTCAGCCTCACTATCTTGCCAATATGCATATATACAGACATACCAGGAATTATATATACAATAGAAGCAGCTGGGTTATGTAGGGAGTAAAGAACAAAATAAAACAGCAACCAAAAAAAAACAAAAAAAACAGGTGCATTATTTCCACATATGAAAGAGGAAAATTAAACAGAAGGGGAGATCCCATAGGAAAGAAAAAATATAGATAAATAAGAGCTCTTTAATATATTTATATATATATATTTTCTTCTAGACTGCAGTCAGATTTTGGCTAAAAACATCTGCTAAATGCATAAATATAAATGTCAGATTAAAGGGAGACTTTTGTTTAATCTCACGTGTGTGCTTTATCAGATATCTCACTATCTCAAATTGTGCTCAGATCCGCCAAGATACCAAATCAAATTTAGCCAAAATCAAATTATCTGAGAAATGATGTTTATATATAGCAATAAAAATCTATTGCTCTAAACTAATACTGGAAAGTTGGCATGAAACACTATTGGGGAGCTGACATGTCATTACAGCAGTATAACATGCTGAACTTCATCTCAAACTATTTAAACAGCATATTTAGAACTATTATGCATGTCATTTTAAAAAAATCATATTAATTGAGAGGCTAATTAATTAATAATAAAAAAGAGTTAAAATAGTAAAATAATACATTTGTAAAAAAATATATATATTTTTCACACAGCATGACCATTTAAAAATTAACTATTGAAGGTAAATAGGTGATTAAAATGGTGAAAAAACTAAAATATATAGTTTTCCATTCCCATTCATATACACTACTTTTCAAAAGTTTAATAAAAAAATCCTGAAAAAGAATGCATCACAGTTTCCACAAAAACATTAAGCACAAGTGTTTTCATTGATGATAATAAGAAATGTTTCTTGAGCAGCAAATCATCATACTGGAATGATTTCTGAAGGATCGTGTGACTCTGAAGACTGGAGTAATGATGCTGGAAATTCAGCTTTGATCACAGAAATAAATAACATTTTCAAATATATTAAAATAGAAAACAGCTATTTCAAATTGTAATAGCTTTAAAAAATTACTGTTTTTACTATATTTTGACTATAAATTCAGCCTTGTTGAGCATAAGTGACTTCTTTCAAAAACAGTAAAAAATCTTTCTGAGCCCAAACTTTTGACCAGTAGTGTATGACCTTAAATACTGATGTTATTCTGTTACTGACGTTATTCTGTATGTCAACTAATGTCACATTTGTAAGGACGTTTAGGAGACACAGTCAATAGTCCACTAAGTTGCAAGAACTAGAGCAGTAATATTTTCTTATGGCAGTGTTGTTCAGGACAAACACTGTCTCCCTCAGGAACGTTATTGATCCTGCAGACTTTCATTTTCTACTCCTGCTGTTCCACCAAATCATTCTGACAGTTGCAAGTTACAGCTCTACTCACAATACTGCAATGTAGCAGCAAAGCTGGCCTAAGACTGCATTATAACAGTAGCTCTGGCCCACCATCTAAAGCCATTTCATTAATACGAGCAACCCCATTCCAAACAAACAGCCTGCAAAAACATTTTCTCTCCTGCTGAAAGCCTTAGAGAGACACCCTACAGAAGCACAACTGTCCACAAGATGAGCACCGACTTACTGCCCTGGCCTGTGACAAAAACAATATATGACAGTCACCTACTGTATGATCATGCCTGTCTCTCATCCATCATTCTGTTCAGCTGCCACGAACTGGAAATGTCCTGTTATGTTATCCAGTAAATTTGAGTAAATGTTTCTCTGGACTTGTAAGGTTTGTCCCCTTCCCACACCCACAACATCCCCTCCACCAGCACACACACACACACACACACACACACACACGTTTATCACCTGGACTCTGACTCACACGCGAGTACAAAGGAAGTGCTACACAGTGATGTGTGTCCCACAGCCATGACATTAGCACTGGATGGTTTCAGCAACTACATAACTCCACAGATGGAAGCATGTGTCAGCAGTTAGACTGTAGATATATGACAGCACTGGTTTTATCACACGGTGTCAAGCATTCATTCATTTACTCAAGAAACCATGAACAACGCAGCTGTGTGCCATTCAGAAGTGAACTGAGAATTAAATTTGCATTTAAGAAAGTAAAGTTAAAATGAACAGAAATTCATATAACTGCAATAAGTGTCATTTTTAAATAGAAAAGGAGGATTTGTCAAGACAAACTTTGAGTGACGGCTTGTCAAACCTTGTCTGGAAGTTGTAAAAAGTTTTACAAGTCTTGAAATTTTGTAGGTCTTTTCTTAAGAAATGAATACTCAAATCAAGAAAAGATGCATTAAATTGATCAAAAGTGACAGTTAAGATTTAAAATGTTACAAAAGGTTTATATTTCAAATAAATGCTGTTCTTTTAAACCTTTTAATCATCAAATAATCGTGAAAAATTCATCAGAGTTTCCACAAAAATATTAAGGAGCACAACTGTGTTCAACATTGATGATAATAAAATCAGTATATTAGAATGATTAGAATGTGACACTGAAGACTGAAGTACAGTTATTTTAAAACGTAATAATATTTTACCATTTTTATCAAATAAATGCAGCCATGGTGGGTATTAGAATCCTTTTTAAAAAACATTTTAAAAATCGGACTGATTCCATGCTTTTGAACTGCAGTGTAGGCCTACTAAGAAATTTGTATTCAATTTTTTATATACTTTTATATACTTTATTTTTAGGAAATAACTTTTACTTTATGGAACAGGGTGAAAGAACACGTCATTTCCCATAATCTATTACCTGTATTGAATTTCTTTGAAGTGTTTAGTAAATTCCACTTCCTGTCATTCCAATTCAAATTCCAATTCAACTTCCTGTTGGGTGTGGCCACTTCAGGTACCTACTGTATGCAAAGTTTCTCATTAAATTCATCCAAGGTGACAGATCTTCTCAAAACCACCAAACAAGTAACCTCTGCACATTAAAAACGTCCTTTGCAATGATATTTTGAACTTTAAAACTGATTAAGTTTTATTGACCAGCATCTAAAAAAATCCCTTAAGGTGAATTTGATGCTCAAACAAAAGACACCGGAGTCAATGCAAACCAAGATTGCAACAGTCCCTAAGTAAAAAGTGTCTTCTGGTTAAACATTAGGCCATTTGCCCTGATCTCAAGAAGATAAAGTGTCTCCTGATCGAAGGAAGATAAATCAGAGTGCCAACACTCACAACAAAGCAGAACCGCACTTAATGTTTGACAACCTTCACCCTGCTCTCTCCTGTTTCCATTCTATGATATTTGTCTCTAGTTTTATTCCACAACACAGTAAACCAGTTGCACTGCGGCCCAGTTGTTTGATCAACATGCTGTGGGAATACAGGCAAAGCATCACAGCATTGTTTGAGTGTTTACACCAGAACATTTGCATGTACCCTCAGTCAGGGATGCCATGTACTGTAAGCAGTTGCTGCATGTATTTGATGAATGGTTGTGCTGTACATGCACACAATGACGTGTTTGCACTTAGATAAATCATTTAGAGACTTAAGTATTAGGAAGCAGCATATTGATATCTCCTGATTATAATGATTTATGATATATCCTAATTATTATTATTAATGATAGCCTGTGATTCACAGCTTCTGAATATTTCAGCAGTTCTCATTCCTATAAATTTTAAATATATTACATTTATGACAAGGCGTTCATTTCTAAAATAAAATAATATAATATAAAATCTATGCATTTTAGCAGACATGCATGCATTTGGCAGATGCTTTTATCCAAAGTGACCTACAAAAGTTATTTTATCAAAGAGCCAATAATTTTTGTAATATAATATGCCATGCTCATCTCTAAAATAAAATAAAACAACATATCATTTATGCATTTTGGCAGACATTTATGCATTTAACAGATGGTTTTCTGTAATTAAACGTCTTCACTATGGACACTAACATTTCTCATTGATAAAAGTGAACTGAGATTATCTCCATGTTCAATTTATAGCTCTATATTCTTGCTGTGTCAACAATTGTCACATCTATTTTTATTTCTACTAAGGAAATTTATGAGAACCATCAAAGACAAACTTGATACTTAAACACAATTTAACCGAGCCCTTGTTAAGTAAGATCACAGATCTTTTTGGTAGCCAGTCCAGCACTCAAAAGCCCTGCAGCATCCACCCATAGCTTAAAGAACAGTGTCCCCAAATCCCCAAAACTAGCAGTCTTGAGTTGTAGTGAGATGTAAAGAGGCTTTTGTTTGACAGGATTATTATAGTGCAAATGAAATTCAAATATTGGCTTACAGCTAATCAGATTCCTCATTAAGAGCTCTGAAAAGAAGAAACAATCATGACCCTAGTGGCCTTCTGACTTTTGATATTTAACGTGTGTTTTACCTGCTCCTTGAGTTCAGCTGACAGTGGTGTGACTTTCTGTAAGTCTTTTCCATAATCAGAAGTTCACTGAAGTGCAGCACTGATCTAGTTGTGGAATTTAGACGCTAACCTTTAGTACATTGTGGGTTAAGACATACTCATAATTCTAGCTGTTACTTGCGCATTTAACTTAAGAGTCAAAGCAAATGGTGTTTGAAGGGTATATGGTCAGAATGTTCAAATGCACCTTATAGAAAGCAACTTCTTTCTTTATGCAAACCCATGGAAAATAAATATAATACACTCAGTTTGCAATTTAAGTCTGAACAGTAATTACTGTACAGTAATCTTTAAGTATCAAGTTTTTGATATGCCGTAAATCTCAGCGATACTTTCATATCCCTCCCCTCCCATTTTCAATTAACTGAAACATTTTTTAAAAAGGTAAAAGATTTACTTTAATTAATTTTCGCTCAGAAATTGCTAGTAAATTTCACAAATAATTACAAAGAAACTGCTAGTAACAAATTAAGTTAAATGTCAAATTTTGAAGTAGAAAGACTGAAATGTACTCCAATAATCTTTACAACTTAAAAAAAAAAAAACATTTTTACAGTGTACTACATTGAAATACCAAATATTTTATTGTCTTTTAAATGGATATAGAAAAAAAGAGAGAGGGTTCCCAGTTCCCACACATTCCTTTGAGTTCCCACACATTCCTCTGAGTTTCCAGCCATTCCTCATTTAGTCATATATATATAAAGATTGCATTCACAAAGAATAATATAAATATGTTAAAAGTAGAAAAAATTACAATTTTAAAATTCCTTGATATTTATGTTTTTCATGATGTAAATAAAACAAAGATCATTTGATTATGTTTAACAAGAAAATACTATTTCAGTTTTTCTACTTCAAATTGTAATGTTTAAATCAATGTGTTACTTGCGGTTTCTTTGTAATTGTTTGTGAAATTTACTAGCAATTTCCGAGTAAAAATTGCTTTTACACTCTTTTATTTCAGTGTAAAAAGTAAAACTGATGCTGAGATAGATGGAGAGAACTAAAGTTTACATAAGTTCATCCATCATCTGAGATCTCAGTGCACCACTATAATACTCCAACGTTGTGGACCTCAAATCTGCACCAATCTATTTACCTGACCAAACAGCTTCCCACTGCAAAATTCAACCTCAGATGTCACACATACGGAGCATTCTTTTATCTTATCTGCCTCCAGAAGTTCATTCAATCTGATAAGACACTGTTCCATGTGCTAGCAGATCACAATCTGAATTGCATAACATTGCCAAACTGAGAGTTAATGATCTCTACTCACCTGGTCCAGTCTAAATTAGGTGTGCTCAGAGTTTTCTGCATAAGGTCAGAGGTGTGGAAGCCGCTGAAATCTCACTAGGTATCCAGTCCGATGCTATCCGTGGAGCTGGATTGGTGTTATTCCTCTTTCCTATGGAGAATTCCAGAGCGCAGCACTATCCTCTCCTGCCTCCTCCTCCTCACGCTTTTACTGCAGTAGCCCAAGATCAAGGCACAGTCCCACCACAAACCTCTGACACACACACACACCAGAAAGCAGAGGCGCCTGTAAGAACTGTTCTCTCTTACTCTCTCTCTCCACTTTTGTGCTTGTCTTTCATAAACACCCTCTCTTTTTACCCCCTTCTTTCTTTTTTACTCATTCCTGCCCAGTAACTCAGCTGTATGCAGTATTGATGGAGTTGCTCAGGGATGCTAACACAGCATGAATTTTCCCAGCGCTCCACTTTCCCTTTCACTCTTCACCCCCTCCTGCACCTCCGTCTCTCCTTTTTGTCACTCCCCCAACCTATCAATCTGCTTCCTTTGGTTGACCACTATCTAAATCACTCTGTTCCTGTGATCTCTTTTATTCTCCTTAGTTTTACTGAGCTTGTTCTCTCTCAAATGCATCATATCGTGGGTCTAATTTGTCGTTTAAGCAGATCAAATCTCAGGTTCTCGCTTCATTACTGTAAATGCTGCCCCTGTGGATGATCTTTCTACAGATCATTAGTGCTCATTAGTGGCGCTTTACTATTATACTTAGGTTTAGGGAGCTCTGCTCTTTGCGTCCATCTTCAGCGCCTCCGGCCTCTGTTAGCGGCTGTTTACAGACTAAGTAATATTTCCACGCAAAAGACAATTTGGGAAATGATTGCAATGCAGTTTGTGTGCAATTCCGTTATAGAGATTGGCCAAAATAAGGTGGATATAAACTGCATAGCAACACACTAAAACTATTTAGAACATACATACAACTGCCTACTGTAGTAGCATGCCTAGAACCACCCAGAAAACCTAGCAACTGCATAGCAACGTACTACAAACCACTCAGAACACCACAGTAAATGCATAGCAATGCTCTAAAACCAGTCTCAGCACCCAGCATAGCCATGTACTTAAAACCACCCAGAACACCCTAACAACTGCATAGCATCATGCTAAAAAAAACACCCAGAATACACTAGTATCTGCATAGCAATAGCCTACACTAAAACCAATTAAAATGCATAAAACTGTATATCCATGCACTAAAATCCAACCAGAACACCCTAATAACAACAACACAATAAAACCAATCAGAACACCCTAACAACTACATAGCAACACTCAGAGCAATGCACCAAAACCAATCAGAAAACCCAGGTGCATAGCCATGCATTAACAAAACACTCTACAACTGCATAGCAATGTGCTAAAAAATCACCCAGGACACCCTAGCAACCATCTAACTATGCTCTGTAGCAACTATGCACTAACCCTAACAACAAACCCTAATGTAAACATCTAGATGTATCTTTTCTCCATCATGTGTGTCTCACTGCCTTTGGAAAAGGGGCAAAAAGATGTCTGATGATAAATACAGTCTAATTATTATTGAAAGGGTCATGAGGCTCTTTTTGCTGTGCTCATCACAAAAGAGGAACCTCTCTGATTTCATATTCATTAAATATGCTGTCGGATCAGAGAACAGGATGCGCTACATTTCAGGAAAGGCTGTGACTAAACCTGAAATGATGATTCACTGATTAAAGTTGTGCTTGCCAGTTGGATGCAAACAACACTTTTTAGATATCTATACATACAAAAAAAAAAGAGTAAGCTGTTTTTCACAATGCATTAAGGCAGCAGTAAATCACAACCAATGCATTAGGGATTCAGTCTTGCACCAGCAGTCTGTTTTTACTGCAGCCGTCTGACATGTCTGCAGCATCTGCCAGCAAGTACAATCAAACTTACCTCCATCAGGAAGCAAAAATCCTGGTAGAACATCTACTTGTGAGGCCCTCTGCTGGCAATGGAGGAACATCACCAGAGATTAGAGGTGAAGAGTTGAGGAAACATCACCTCAAGGATAAAAGGACAAACATAATAGATCATTTCATTAAGCACTCGTTCCCTTTACCAGACATGACCTGTCTCAGTGCAAAGAGCCATACAGGTCACAGCATATTATTCAGAAGATCAGGGAGCTGATGAATTATGAATTAGCCTTATTCTCTGATATGAATGTTAATGTCTTCTTCCTGTAGAGGTGCTTTAACCTCTGTGGAGACAGCGTGTCCTGGAAAGAATCGATAGTTTTAGATTTTCAAGGATACAATTACTTACTGATAAGGTTAGTACCTGGTTGGATAGTGATACAAAATAATTAGTATGTTTGATTCAAAAAATGTGAATATTTTAGAAAAATTCCAGAGTTTGTGAAACATGGGTACAATAAAATTTAAAATATATCAATTATGATAATACATTCGATTAGATATTAATACGTAAATATATCAATTAAAATAGATCATTTATTGTACACTACCATTCAAAACTTTGGGTAATTCATATTTTTTTATATAATTTTGAAAGAAGTCTCATGATCACCATGGCTGCATTTATTTGATAAAAATGTATTTTTAAAAAAAGGTAGTTCGAAAAAGGTATATTTTTTTTATATTAAACTTTTTTATGAAATACTACAATTTAAAATAACTGTTTTCCATTTAAATATATTTTCAAATGTAATTTATTCCTAAAGCTGAATTTTCAGCATCATTACTCCAGTCTTCAGTGTCACATGATCCTTCAGACATCATTCCAATCTGCTATTTGCTGCTTAAGAAACATTTCTTATTAGAAACAGAATTCTTTTGTAACATCATAATGCATTATTGCTCAATTAAAGTGTTGTCTTCCAAAACCTGTTACTTAACCCCAAACCTGTGAACATATATAGACACAAATGACAATAATTAATGATAATGTTTATTTAAAAAATAAATAAATTTAAAAAAGCAGTAAAACTGACAAAATCTCTTTGACTTCTGTGCAACAGCTGTGTGGCATTTATTTAAGGAAACATACAAAGTTACTCAAAAAGGAGCATACAAAACATAAAGAGGGCATTGTCTGATTTTAGTGTACACATTTATGATATCAAAACAGCCTTACCACTGCATCATGTGCTTTTTTAGATGTTAGCCAGGGATATCAACTAAGCTAAATTAAAAAAAGCAGTAAAACTGACAAAATCTCTTTGACTTCTGTGCAACAGCTGTGTGGCATTTTTTTAAGGAAACATACAAAGTTACTCAAAAAGGAGCATACAAAACATAAAGAGGGCATTGTCTGATTTTAGTGTACACATTTATGATATCAAAACAGCCTTACCACTGCATCATGTGCTTTTTTAGATGTTAGCCAGGGATATCAACTAAGCTAAACGTCATAGCACATCTGTATGGGGATGCATGCTCACAGACTGTAGGCCAAAGACACACCCTCTTCATTTGTACCCGCTGACCTATGTGTTTCACAGGAAACTCTTTTCTGAACTCTACGCTGGATGACTTTCACTGCCAAAGTTAGCCGAGCGCTAAAAGGTAGCATGCCTGTCCTAGACAAGAAAAAAGAATTCATTGTTTTCCAGCTTCTGCTTCAACTGTGGTCTGCCTCTCCCAGTCTGTCTTCTTTCATTTCCTTTATACTTGTTTGAATGTTGTTCTAACTGATGCCAAAATATCCATTAAGGATGGCTACACAATGTTTTATATCCAAAAACCCCTACAGGAACTAGGAATGGAGGCGTTTGGAATTAGGTCTGATCAAACCACACACTTTTATTTAGTTTATCCTCATTCATCTATCAATTTATAAAACACTTGGCTTGATTTAACAATAATTCAACATAAACATATTCAGTCAATAACTGACTTCATTATGCTTACGAGAATACTCATCCTCATGTCGCTCTGTAACTTAAGACTTTCTTTTTTCTGTGGAACATAAAAGAATATATCATAAGAAGATGGAATAACAGAATTGCAATTTTTGGGTGAATTATCTCTAGGAACAAATCTTTTTAAATTAAAATGTTTTCAGTTATTATGAGTTTTATGTCATACAGTAATTCTGATTATGCACAGAATACAGATCCCAAAAATAATTACACATTTATTCTGACACATACTATATTTTCAAATTGCAAAACTTGCATTACAGCATTAACCATCATTGACAGTGCTAGCGTTGACAAAACATACCGTTGATTTTAAAAAAAGTGTCAAATAATGCACACAGAAATAAAAATAAAATAATAAAATAAAAACAAAACAACATTTTTTTTTACACTACTGGTTGAAATGTTTTTAAATCTATGTAAAAAAAAAAAACACCAATAGGCCACTGATTTCTTTACCAAAGTGTGCTTTGAAAGTCAACCGAAAGCTTCAGAACATGTGAAAAGTTCTGTCCAAATGCTTCCAAATCATGCATAACATTAATTGAGTTTTCGGTACAATGCATCAACAGTGCAAAAAGATTTTGTGACTTTTAGTATTCTTTAAGATGACCGCTCACAAATCTCTCAAGTCTGCAGAGATTGATTCTTATGTAAAAGAACTGAAGTATAATTTAAAATCACCATGCAAGTAACTCAAATTCAATATTTCATGATAACAAGTCTGGCATGTTTATTTAGTAAAGCTGAGTTGCATTCTTGAATATTTCCAGCCTTAAGATGAAATCTAAACTATATGATTTCCGTCTTTCGGTAATGCCGAGTTCTCGAGCGTTGTTCTTGATTGCGAGCCAGAATTTTACTTTGCAGCTTTGCTTCATGATCGCCCATGCAGACAGCAACAAAAAGAAAAGTCCCTCCAACAACTAACAGAAGTCCAGCAAACCATGCAGAAAACATGGCCTCTCCATACTCCCATCTGGGCATCACATCTGGAAGATTCTCATCCCAGAACTTCACTACCATTATGTACGCCATTAGCGAAACAGGTGCGAGGGTCGTGATCCCTGACACAACGATAAACACTCCACCGAGGATGAGCAGAGTCCTTTTCATCCTCTCCCGCCCGGTGCCAATCTCAACACCCTGGAGTCCGAAAAAAGCAGCCGCCACACCAAGAAATCCTGTTGCAATGGAAATGCACATGAGAACCCGTGAAGCTAAAGTGTCTAGTGGAAGGGCTGAAAAAGACTCAAAGGCTTTGCAGTGAATGCCAACTTCCTCCGTGTAAATACACATGTGCCAGAGACCCTCATACCAGTTCTCCATCTCATTCAGATCCGAGTTCATCGTCTTCCATAGTGGCAGGAAGGTTGTAATAATGGTTGTGACTAAACCTCCGAAGGACACAAAGAGCGAAGCTCTCTGGACAAACTTGGTGGTTAACAGCACCATGTTAACACTCGTCTGTTTTCTCGCTTTGTCTGTCTATCCATCTGAGTCTGTCTGAGATTTTCAACTCGTATGTTTCATCTAGTCTGGACTGGCTCCTCCTTTGCTTTAATAAAACCCACCTGTTCTTGCCGGATGATCCAGCAGCCCTTCACAACGGCGAGACTGTTTTTCAAACTGATGAATATCTTTACGGAGGACAATAACTGCTTTTTAAAAAGGAAATACGATATGTCCAGTTTTAAGTCTGTGCAAGAAGCCTGAACAGAGTGCAATAAGACTTTATTGAGATTGAAGGAAAAGAAAAGAAAGAATTAGAAAGAGCTTCAAAGAAATGTGTTAGAGCATTTTTCCTTGCTAATGATAACTCAGAAGTGATCCTAAGGAGTTATAGGATGCAGTGTCGTGTAGCAGTTGAATGAATGATAGTTTGCTTTAATAACACTGTGTACCACAGGTTCTTTTTTTCACTGAAGCTCCTCTGATATTAAGAGATGAGTGGTTGGAAATCAGACACCTTGTCCTATATGCTGAGCTGAGGTCATCCATACCTCACCATTTGTCCTTGAACACCGAATGTGGATATCTTCCCCGGCTAGATTTAAAGATGGCACGCATCTAACTTTAAACCTAAGTAACTTATTCCACACTGTGACACAGACATATACTACCATTCAAGAGTTTGGGGACAGTAAGTCAAATTTAAAAAAAAAGAAATTCATATTCTTATTCAGCAAGGATGTATCAAATTCATCAAAAGATCAAGCTATTCATCAACATTGATAAGAAATGTTTGAGCAAAAAATCATCTTATGATTTCTGAAGGATCATGTAACACTGAAGACCGATGTAATGATGCTGAAAATTCAGCTTTGCATCACTTTGCTCCCTTTAAAAAAAAAAGTCAAACTTCAACATAGATGTTAAAGGGTTAGTTCACCCAAAAATTAAAATTAGGCTGCGTTTTACTCACCCCCGAGGCATCCTAGGTGTATATGACTTTCTTCTTTTAGACGAATCCAGTCGGAGTTATATAAAAAACTGTCTTTGATCTTTCAAGCTGTTTAATGCCACACTCAGCAGATGTTGCATTGCTTCAGTCCAAAAGAACTTAAATAAAAATCACCCATCCATTACCCACAGCTCCACAGGGGGTGAACAAAGGCCTTCTGTAGGGAATCGATGCGTTTTTGTAAGAAAAATATCCATATTCAAAACGTAATAATCACTTTAATGTAGCTTGCGAGGCATCCTAGGTGTATATGACTTTCTTCTTTTAGACGAATCCAGTCGGAGTTATATAAAAAACTGTCTTTGATCTTTCAAGCTGTTTAATGCCACACTCAGCAGATGTTGCATTGCTTCAGTCCAAAAGAACTTAAATAAAAATCACCCATCCATTACCCACAGCTCCACAGGGGGTGAACAAAGGCCTTCTGTAGGGAATCGATGCGTTTTTGTAAGAAAAATATGCATATTCAAAACGTAATAATCATTTTAATGTAGCTTGCGCCAACAGTTGTACACAAAAGCAGTTCCGGGAGCATGACGTATGAGGTCAGTGTTGCGCATGTTGACATTTCTCCAAATCTGTTCTGATGAAAAAAAACTAATTTACATCTGTGAAAGCCTGAATTTTCAGCGAGTTGTCATTTTCGGGTGAACTATTCCTTTAATTTAACCCTAAACTTTTTGATGAAAATTAAACAATAAAACTAGTGTGGAAGGTCCTCTTCAGTCAACTCTAAAATTATACTAATGTTCCGAGACATGTTCAATCTCTAACAATGTCAGATAATAATAAAGTCTGATCTCTGAGGCTGTGTGGCCTGAGAGATGCCCAGGTGCAGTTGCAGCTCCTGGCAGCATGTGTGCTACTCTGGAAAGAATGATCCCCTTTGTGCTGCTATACAAAACCTTTCATTTTTCTTTCATCACCTCAGTCTGAGGCTCAGCTTTTATGGTGTTCTGTTGAAAATGCCAGCAAACAGCAACTTTTATATTTTGTTCCAAATTGATTGAGAACATCAATGATTTTGACTTTTTACTTTAGTATTACATTTATCATTTGAATAATCTTTTCATTGAAGGTGCTGTACTGTATGTGATTTTAGCCATTCGCTTCAACCACATTAACTCTTCTTCGAAATACTACTTTTCTGACTGAATAAAAAAAGCACAAGCTGTTTAAAGAGCATGGGAATTCAGTGATATATGTCAGGTAGTAGAGAAAGTTTTTGAAAACAGCCACTTTCAGCACCTTTAAATTAATAGCATGTTAATTTAGTCTTATTTACCACATTGCACAAAGGATGAATAAACAGATACTTACGGATTTGTTTCTAGCCATCATCCATCATCGACGGTAAATCCCCTCAAGTCATCTCGTCTACATCCTCCCTCTTATTGTTTATATAATATATATGCGTAATATAAACCACAAAACATAGTCTGCTGATGTTGCACAATTTATTAAGGCATATTGCCCAACAGAACACTCTGCTTCATCTCAATGATTACAGTAAAGCATACACGAGTCTTAACATTGACTGTTGTGATGATCCGCTTATATAATTATATTATGCCATAACTGCGTAATAACAAGCACTGACATAATTCAGGATAATAAAAGCAGCACAGAATCACTACAAGGTTCAGGAATAAATAAAGTACTACTATATTCATAAAGTGCAGTAGATCAAGTCTAGGTCAAATTTAATCACAAAAATCAAAAGAAAAAAATAAGAAATGACATTTTGCTTAAAGAATTAATATATTCATCATAAAAAAATTATTTTTATTACTGCAATGCAAAGAATATTTCATTATTTTTAAGTATTAAAATTGTAGAGTATATACACATAATGG
>NW_015554072.1:263471-269127 GCF_001515605.1 Sinocyclocheilus anshuiensis
TGCACTTGTTGCACTGCTGTTAATCTGTTAATTATTTTATTATTATATAATATAGTATATTAATTTTATATATCCAATGAAAACAACTATTGAAAAGGTGAAATATCTGAACTCATTACAGTAATTTAGAGAGAAAATGTTCATAATTGTCATAAAAAAAGGCAAAAAAAAAAAGGTGACCCTAAAATGGGTTAATTTTCTTTATGCAATATGTCATTTCTTTGGATTTTGACATGAAACGTGACCTGGACATGTTTTTGTGAGATTCACCCTATAAGGAGTGAAGCTTTCATTATGTGGGACACACAACTATATGTCTAATTAAACAACATTGTTGGCCATCGACAGATTTTATGTGCACTACCAAATAAAGGTATTTGTCCAAAATATATGCACATTAAAACGAATGTAAATGTGAGTCTAACTTTTAGCAATTTTACAATAATCCAGCATGTCTCTCCTACACAATTAGGTAAATAAAATCTAGGGGAACAGGAAGCAGCAAACAGGACCCAATCTCATTGAGGAGGGGTGTGAGGCAGGATTATATGGGCTGGGAGGAGGTTCTGGATGAAAAGGGTAGGAAATGGAGATGGAAGCGTAAATGAAAAAGTTCATAAGTGATGGGACGTGAAAGGGGAGGAGAAACTATATATCAGAGCTCATCTCAGTGCACTGTTTGTCTGATATGTGGGATGCCAGAGAGTCAATGATGTCCAACAGCAGCGGTTGGCTGAGCGATCGCAGGTTGGGGAGCTTGGACACCTTCAGGGAAGGAAGGAGAACCAAAGAAATAAAAGGTAAACAACACAGGCCATGCAAGAGACCGCAAATAAACAGCCAAAAAGAAACTGGTAAGCTAACAGGGCTAAATAGACCAGAATGCCAAATATGTTTAGGGAATTATGTTCACAAAGGCACTCACTGGCATTTTAAAAATACTATAACTGTTTGGTGTAACCAAAAGTGGGACAATTTATGACTACTGAAGTGAATTTAATTGATTGATAACACTGGTCATGATTAAATAGGCCTAAATGCATATCAAACTTAAGTGTTTTACACAATAAAAAGCCTTTAGTAGTAACAGATCTCTGTGTATTAATAAAATGACTGCAATATCGTACACATTTAACAGTTTGTAGAGGCTATCCACGTGGCACTGAATATCTTGGTGATGTGTTTCTAGCCGTGGCGAGGCAGCCAGCACACGCTCAGAGCTGTGGTCAATAGTACACCCACCTTGGTGAACTGATGGACTATAATATGCAGGCAGTGTTTCTTCATATCCAGAGCTTGAGTCTTATCAGCTGCTTCCAAGATCTGAAGATACAAAAAAGGCGATAGCATGCGAATGCAGTTCTTGATCATCAAATGGTTTGAATGTTATGTTATGACAGTACCAAATGAGATATTTCTATTTGAATATATTTTCAAATGTAATTTATTCCGGTCATGCAAAGCTGAATTTTTAGCATCATTACTCCAGTGTCACGTGATCCTTCAGAAATCATTCTAATATGATTTGCTGCTCATTTATTATTACAAATGTTGGAAGCAGTTGTCCTGCTTAATATTTTTGTGGAAACCATGAAACATTTTTTTCAGGATTCTTTGATGAGCATAAAGTTCAAAACACCAGCATTTAATATTTGATGGGCATAATCAATAATAAAGCTTCCATAAGTGAAAAGGTATTTGTTTACAACTGTTTTGGACTGTTTTCATTTGTAAAGAGTGCTTGATCTCTGTATTTTTCTCTCCTGATTCAGACGAGACAACTTTTTCACTGGAGGAAAACAATATCATGAATAAAGGACTCATATTTTAGCTGGAAGCAACCGTTTGAAGTTAAATTGCTTCAATGATGGATTTGTTTATTAAAAACATGCAGCTTTTCACTTCGCAAGACTATAACTGATGGACTGGAGTGGTGTGGATTACTTGTGGATTATTGTGATGTTTTTATCAGCTATTTGGACTCTCATTCTGACGGCACCCATTCACTGCAGAGGATCCATTGGTGAGCAAGTGATGTAATGCTAAATTTCTCTAAATCTGTTTCGATGAAGAAACAAAATCATCTACAGCTTGGATGGCCTGAGGATGTGTACATTTTCAGCAAATTTTCATTTTTAGGTGAAGTTGTGAACTATTCCTTTCATTTCTGACTGGCCCCAATCTTTTGATTGGTAGTGTATGATATTTGATATATACCTGTAAGACATTCTCTACAGTAACATTCATCTCCAGATTTTGCTTGCAGTAGGCCTGCAGTCTGTTGTTGGAGAAACCGTAGTAATAAGGTGCTGCAAACAGGTATCTGTGTGCTAGTTAAGGGCAAACAAATAATTTAAACTCCAATTTAATCCATGGATTTCTTCCATCTGTTTTTACATCCGCCAAAAAAAATTGCAAGTCTGAACGTAAAGTAACAACACACCTCTCCTTAACAGCTACACTATTTGAGGCATCATTCATGTCTCTTGCAAGTGGGATGAGCTTTGTCCAAATGTTTGTTAATATGACACATATTTGTTAAAATATATAACAATAATAATAGAAAAGGAGGTCAAAAGCATTACCAAAAATAAAGATTGCATACAATGCTATAAAATGAAGAACATGAGGCAGTAAGGAGGATACAGCGAGTCCTCTGGAGGCATGTTGACGTCCCCATAATAAATATAGCGCAGCATGGACTCGAAGGCCTGTGTACTTGGAACCATCTCACCTATTGAAATGTTCACCTGCCCGTCCTCTGGCATGAAGGAGCGGAACATGGCCTCAAAATAACTGTCAAAGAATTGAGAAGGCAATCAACTGGTAAATTATTAAAAGACACAGTCAAAATGATCAAGACAGGTTTGGAATGGCTGACTAGCTTTTATGTAGAAAAATAAAATAATTAAGTAACACTGTGCATATTGTTCAAGGAATACCCACATCACTTACTGCATAACCAAAGCAGCATTATTGTTGTTAACCAAACTATTAAAACACATTTGTTATAAATGTAAAAAAAAAAAAAATCAACATAAAATAATAATAATAAAAAAAACATCTTTCAGTTACACTTTCAGTAAATATTTCAGTTAGCTGCCAAGGCAAAATTTATCATTTTCATTTAGTTTAACCTGAAGTACTACAATTAAAATTAAAATAACTAACCTAAAACTGACATAAAAAAAATTATTAAAAATAAAACAGACCAAAACAAATCTGACAACAAAATTATTAAAAATGGAAAATATTAAAATAAAAATTTATTCAAAATATTAATATACACTATACTGTGATTTACCTGAATCATTAAGTCTTAAAATTTGGAGGATAAAAAAAAATCATTCACTTCTACAGACATTGGGCCTCGTTCACGAAACACGAGCAGAACACATTTTTGTGTAAATCGTTCGTAAAGCCATTCTGACATAAACTTTCGAATTCATGAAAATGTTTGTATTTTCAAAATGTTAGTTGGTATGAAAGAAAGGTAACTTACACCTGCTCCCTACCACGTGTAGATGGTGCATAAAACGTTCTGTGTTCTTTCTGGCAAACGGATGACACTGCATTTTGATGCACTACAATAATAATATTTAAAATATATATATTTATAAAACTTTGTTTGCTTTGTCATTTTTTTTTTTAGCCGAGAGTTGAAAACTGTTCAACTATGGGTAAAAACAGTGCTCGTCACTGTCACTTTTTACCCAAACGTCCAGGAGGGTCGGGACAAATACTACATTGACTAACCATCCTACTCGTACAACGACTGAACAACAATGGAGAAGTTAATATTGCTGGTTACTGCATTTTTATATTCAGTAATATTCTTCAAAATCAGTTACTAGTAATACGTTACTGCCATGGATATTCCAAATCATAGAAACCAAAGCATCTCAGCTGGAATGACCATAGACTGAATGACTCCAAAGCGTCATTCCAAAGCCACCAAAGCGTTCTCAGGCTCCACCAGCTGGCCGTTTTCAGTTTTCAGCTAGCTAAAAATGCTTTGGTGGACACACGTTAATTGAATATTTGTTGTTAGGCATATGGCCTATATTAGTCTTTTTTGCATTTATGCAATATACTGGAACCAAACCTGAGAAGGGAGTCCAGAAGATTCCACAGTGTTCCTGGACACATATCTCACATAGCTGTAATTCCTAGGCAGGGATTATGTTACTTGTGAATAAGCGTGCACGCGCACCCTATTTACAAATGATTGGAATTCATTAACATACACGTTTAACTATCAAATCTGAGGTTTACGAAGCATTTGTGAATCCAGAGGAGAGTTTTCAGGAAGGTCTGTTTTATGGGCAAATTACTCCGAATTTACTCATATATTTACGCAACTTTAATGAATGAGGCCCATTGTTTAAATGTAAATGTGGTCTATTAAGAACACAGTCATACACTCATCTTTTTAAAGGGATAGTTCACCCAAAAATGAACATTCTGTCATCATTTACTCACCCTCAAGTTGTTTCAAACCTGTATGAGTTTCTTTCTTCTGCTGAACACAAAAGAAGATATTTTGAAGAATGTTGGTAACCAAATAGTTGACGGTAGCCATTGACTTCCATAATATGGGAAAAAAAATACTATGGCCAATGGCTACTGTCAACTGTTTGTTTGAACCTCATTTTTGGGTGAACTACCCCTTTAATATTTTACATGCAAAGCGAGTCTTTGTTGAGGTCCTGTTATAGGCCCTGGTGACTATCGTGTTCATTACCTGGAGCGAGCAGCAAGTATGGCCTTATGTGCAGGGCGCGGATGACCATCTAGCAAAAGGATAATGTCACAGAACTCATGGCCCGCCCCCTCCAGATAAGCCTTCATGTCCTGCACCAGAGATGTGCCTGAAACAAAATCATTTTTTTGGAGCCATATGCCCTATTTTGCATCTGTCCTGAAAGCTTATGTGTTTGCAGGGAAAGGAAAAAGAGTAGATGTGTTTATTTTTACCAATGTCCACCGGCAGATCTGAATAGACTCTGGGAGGAGGCTGTTGTTTGCGTCTCACTATCTCCACAATCAGCGGAGTGGACAGGTGCTCAAACTCTTTGGTCATGATCACCTGGTTAAAGTGACTTTCCTTCACCACAAAGTTCAGGCAATGTTCCTGGGGCAGAAATATAGAGATACAAAAGAGAATTTGACTTTCTGACAAGGTTATTTTGTGATCAAGTGTGTGTTACTTCAACTTTACCTTGAGCTGGTCCAGCTGAAGTTTGTTTGCATTTTCACACACACTCAAAACGTTCTGCAGATCGACAGATGCCTCGATGTACTGAACACAGAGCTGCTCCAGTCTCGACAGTTTGAAACTCAGAGCAAGTTTATACACATCCATGATCAACAGCACATCCTGGACATGACCTGAGGAGAGACATGAAGAAAATATGACCCTATGACACACCTTTTATTAAGCAGACCTACACAAGGCATATCAGGTAAACAGGTGTTTAGTGTAACTTACCTCTACGTGGGTACTGTATCTTGTCTGTGTACAGGAACTGCATCAAAACCTCAAATGGTTGTGCGTCTGCTTCTCTAATTGACACTTCCAGTAAAGGAGGACCCCTTGAGGACCTTCCAGAGCTGTCCTTCTGACTGCCTGAGCCAGACTCATCACTCTCCTCAT